>NW_006400114.1:1533538-1539122 GCF_000299155.1 Elephantulus edwardii
GGAAAATCTGTTCTGCATATAGGTTGAAAAGGTATGGAGATAGGATGCATCCCTGGTGTACGCCCTTCCCAATACCAGAAGAATGTCTATTTTTACTTTATTTACTATGCAAAGGCAGTTGATTGTGTTTGTCGTAAAAAGTTGTGCCTGAAATTGAGATGAATGGGAGTCCAAGAGCACTGGATTGTGCTCACGTGAAACCTATACCTGGATCAGGAGGCTGTTGGCCGAACAGAGCAAGAGAACATTTCATGGTTAAAATTAAGAAGAGAGTGTTTCAAGGTTATATTCTCTCTGAATATCTATTTAATTTTTAGGCTCAGCAAATTATTTGAGATTCTAGCTTTTATGAAGGGCACTGTTATAGGGACAGAGAAAAACTTGTCAATAACCTGAATTTATGCAGATGGCAGAAGCTTACTTGCTGGAAGTGAGGAGGACTTGAAGCACTTGTTGCAGAAGATCAAGAAATGCTGGCTTTGGTTTGGATTGCATCCCGATGTTAAAGAAACAATGTTTCTTACTATTGGACCAATAGGCTATATCATGATGGGTGGATAAAAGATTGAAATTTTTAATAATTCATCTTACTTGGATCTACAATTAACATCCTTGGTACCACCACACAGGTAACAAGGAGACACATTGCACTAGGAAAAATCTGTAGTTAGGGATCTCTCCAAACTGTTGAGGATATTATTTTCAGTATCTCTTTGTATTATATCTAACAATTAATAATAATAATAATATTGAAGATCAATAACTTCACTTTGAGGACTAATGTGTATTTGATTCTGACTTTAGTCTTTCCTGTAACTTGATATGGATCTGAGACCTGGACTATGAATAATGATGGCAGAAGAATTGATGCTTTTGAGTTGTGGTGTTGGAGAAGAGCACTGAATGGATGGCCTAATGACCAAGTAAATATGTCTTGGAAATAGTGGAAACAGTGGCAGCTGGAGTGCTCTTGGGAGGCAAGAATGTAAAGGCTTCACCTCACATACTTTAAGCATGTCGCTCAGAGGATTTATTCCTTAGAGAGGGACATCATGCATGGAAGGATGGAAAGTCAGAGAAAGAGAGGAACACCTTGAATCAAGTAGATTGACATAGTGACTGCTGCAATGGACTCTAGTGTTGTCAGGCAGTATGAAGATGGCACAAGATAGGATAGGGTTCAGATCTGTTGTTCTTAGGGTCGCTATGAGTCACACTCGACTTGATGGCACCTAACAACAATAACAACAACAACATTTATATAATGACTTTGTATTAGCAGAGTAGGCACTCTACTACTTCCAGGAAATGTTTGCAGAGCAGTCTATATTTATGAAATCTTTATAAGTAAAAATTCACTCTTCTCTTCTCAGGTTTGATCAATCACTTAGCTAGATGTGGACTAGGTTGTATGTAATTTTCCCCACAGAATTTTTTAATCTTTGCTTTTCGTTTGTTGTTGTTGGTTGCTTTTTTTTTAGCTTTCAGATGAGAACTATTATGTCAATAAGATTCCCAGTTCTTATTATACGATCTTTTTCTATGGAAACAGAATCTTGCCTTAATCTTTATGTGCCTGAAAAATTAGTGTGGCATGCTCTTTGCAGATTTTTTTCCTTTGTTCTGTCTGTGCACTTAAATATCTCATTGAATATAAAGTTGTTAATTTCAGTGCTGGAAATGTTTCTTGTTTTATTTCTTAATAACTTTCTATATATCAAGTCCCTCTTTCAGGGCTTATATTATGTGGATGTTAGACTTCTGGGACAGAATTGCTAGTTCTTTCGCCTTTTCTTCCATTTTTCGTCTCAATGTTTTTAACAGTAATTTCATTTAAATTTCTGAAGGACTGTATCTACATTCTGAGCTATTTTTCTTATTCATTGAATACTCTTTTGATGCATCCTTCTGTTTTTATTTCAATGGGACATTTTCATTGAAATAATTACAGCTCCATGTGCAATTGTTAGATATAATACAGAGAGATACTGAGCACACTTTACTCAGTCTCCAAGAGGGTAATGCTTTGTGAAATTGTAGTTGAACACCACAGACAATATAATTACATTGATACAATCCACTATACTAATTCACACCTTCTCAGTTTTACTTGTTCTCATTTGTGTGTGTGTATGTGTGTGGGAGTGTGGGGATGTATAATTCTATACAATTCTTCTTTCTGTATTTGTAATTGAGTCTGTAACCATAGTCAAGGTACTGAACAGGTCTATTGTCAAATGGGTCCTTTGTGTTATTTTTTTAGCCACCCCCTCAATTCCTTAGCAATCACTTCACATATATTGCTGCTGAAGTTTTAGGTTAATAGAACTGTATTATATGTATCTTGCTTAGATTGAATTTTTACATATTTTTAAAATAATTTTCATTGTATTGTAAATGTTTATAGAAAACTTGGATTTCCATGCATACATTGTTACACAGTTTCCTCCTTTTTCCCACCCCAGTTCACTTTTCTGTTTTTAAAAAAAAAATCATTTATTGTTGCATAATATCCCCCTCCTCAAAACTCCAATTCACCTTGCTATACACCTTTTATTCTGGCTGTTGTCATGCAAACAATGCGCAATCATACATTTTTTTCTAAAAAATTCCCTTCCTCATCTTTTCAAATGCAGATTCATTATTTACCTCTTCCTTTTTTGGTTTCCTCCAACCCTAATGTCAGTCCTGTTTTATAATAGTGGCATTATGCACTATTATCCTTTTGTGACTGAGATATTTCACTCAGCATAATTTCTTCCAAAGTCACTCATTTTGTGTAATATTTTATGAGTTTCTTGTTTTTCAGTACCACACAGTAATCCATCGTATGAATATACCACAGCTTCTCTATCCATTCATTTATTGACGGGCACTTGGGTTGCTTCCATCACTTTGCTACTGTGAGTAATTAAGCAATAAACATGAGTGTGCATATATATGCTTGGGTATAAATTCATATTATTTTAGAGTATATTCGTAGTAATGCAACTGCTGAGTCAAAGGATATTATTTCCAACTATTCGAGAAAGCACCATAATGGAAGCATAGTGATTGTACCATTTTACATTCTCACCAACAGTGAATAAGGGTTTCATTTTCTCCACAATATCTTCAGCCTTAATTTTTTTTCTCTGTTGAACTTTATGACTTTACATCAAGGATAGAGAGAGAGAAACTCTTTTTTTAAAATCTTTTTTTTAAAAAAAACACAATAATTTTAATGAATATTTACAGAGACTTTGGATTTCCATTCATTCATTATTGCATTTTCCCTCTGCCCACCCCTACCCCCTAATTCTCGCTTCTCTTTGAAAAACAAAAGACAAATTCCTTCATTGTTATACAATCCCTCCCCTCAAGTGCACTCCACTATTCAGCCTTCATTATGGACTTCTGTCATGATAATAATACATAATCATGCATCGCTTTTGGACAATTCGAGAGAGATACTTTTATTATCAAGTAGATGTGTTCAATCTTTTGTTATTGTCTCACAGATCTCTGAAGCACTGTTGAAGTTTTCCAGAAAATTTTCTTTCTGTTATAAATTTTATTGTTTTCAGATTCATTGATTCTACTCTTTATCATTCCCACTGTGTTATTGACCTCTTCTAATAAGTTTGGATTTTGTTTTAAATTTCTGTTGTCATTATTATATTACTCAGGTGGACAATATACACTTGGTTCTTTTTTTATAACTTCTATTTACTGAGATTTCTATTTTTATTTGTTTTAGAAAATGTGAATCACTTAGATCTTATTTTTTTAATATTATTGTTTACAAATAATAAAAATGAGAGTTAAAAGCTGTTAAATAGAGAGCCCAAATTTACAATGAAATTAATTAGTGTTTGACAGGTTTAAACTAGTGTTTGTTTCAAAGCAAGACAAAGTATTTAAGACTTTTTTTGGCCTTTGTTAGCATATTCAATCCAAAGTCTATAGATGCACTTTTGGACAGCCTTGTGATCTTGTCAAATGGCAGGCATCCTTTTCTAGGTGACCAAAGCAACGTATAAACTGAAAACAAACCCCCTACCCTCAAGTCCATTTTATCTTAATTGGCACATTTAGTCCATTTACATTAAGTGTGATTATTGTCATGCCAAGTCTCACTTTTGCCATTTTGCTGTTCTTTTTTCTATTGTTTCTGGTCACTAGGGTCAATCCATTTTCCTTTGGCAACTCTATGAGAGACCCTTCCCTTAAAATTTCTTGTAGTAGTAGTTTTGGTTTTGTTTTCACAAATCCCTTAAGTTCCTTCTTTTCTGCAAAAGATGTAGTTTCTCCTTCATATTTGATGGAAAGCTTTGCTGGGGTTAAGATACTTGCCTGGTAATTGTTTTCTTACAGTTTTTTGTGTATGCCATCCCATTGTCTTCTACGCTCACATAGTTTCTCCTAATTAATCAGAAATAAATCTGTTTCCTTTTTGTAGGTGACTCTTTGTTTTTCTCATTCTACTTTTAGTCTTCTATCCTTATCTTTTCATTTGGAGAGTTTGACTGAAATCTTGCTGTTTTTCTTTTTAATTCCAGTCTATTTGGTGTTCACTGGGCTTCTTGAATGTATATTTCCTCATTCTTCAAAATGCCTGTGAAGTTTTCTTCTAGTATCTTCTTCCATAATTTTCTCAGTGACTTCTCTGTCACTCCCATGTTATAGAATTCCAATCATATGTATGCTGTTCTTTTTGATGTCATCTCACATGATTCTAATATTTTCTTTATTTTTTTTTTTAATGTTTGCCCCTGATTTTTTTCTAGTATGTTTCCAGTGAGGCTTTTGTCTTTCAGGTCATTGACTATCAGTCTCATCTTTTCAGTTATACTTTTTTTGTCCCACCATCGTATTGGAGACTTCTACAATTTTGATCTTAATATTGTGAATTGCATTTTCATGTTTTTCTATTCTTTCCAGTACTGTGTTGGCTCTACCCTCTCTGTCTTGTGATTTTGTTTTTTAAGTTCTTGTACTTGTTTATCTATGCTATCAATTCTTTGTTCCATCTTTTGCATTTTCTTCTCTAGCTGTTCAAGTTGCTCCTCATCAATGTATTTCTTTTTTATCATTGTCTCTGGGATATTTGCTCTCTTCATGGTTCTGTTGTTTCTTTCATCATTTGCATCTTCTTCCATAGCTGTTCAAATAACTTCACACCAATGTAGTCTTCTCATTTTCTCTATCTGGGGTATTCATTGGGTCTACTTTTTTAGGAGAAGGTTTATTTTGTTTTTCCATGATGACTGAGGCAGGCTCCTGCTTTCTTGACATTATGTGAACCTTTTCTTAGTAGATATTAGGTTGTTGTAATTATATAATGTCCCAGGCATGTCAATGTCTTGTGAAAGACCTGTATATTGGTGCTCCCCTCTTGTTTTCCTGAAATGGGATGCTATCCATAAACTTCAGCTCCACCTGACCTCTTTCACTTGACCTTAAAAAAGCCCACATGCAAAATTTAACAGAACAGCAAGCAACAAATGCTGGCAAGGTTGTGGAGAAACTGGAACCCTTATTCATTGTCGGTGGTAGTGTAAAATGGTACAACCACTGTGGAAGGCAGTATGGCACTTTCTCA
>NW_006400114.1:1539821-1541072 GCF_000299155.1 Elephantulus edwardii
AAAAAGAGAGCCCACATGATGGAGCTAGGCAGCAGTGTTCAAGGCCAAAATACCTCTTTCCCCTACTCTATGAGACAGTTCAGTTGAAGGTCCTTGGCTTCATTCTTTACCAGTTGCAAGTGATGTCTTTACAGGTTTTGGATATTGGTGATATCTCTTAGATTATTTTGGCCCTAATGTGTGAAAGGAAACAGGCCAGTATGGCAGATGGGAGATGGAGGGATGGTGGTGGGCATTCCCTCATCTAAGGTTGATCTCTCTGCAAAGGCTGCCTCATCAGAGAAGCTGACTAGGGTGCGGGGGTGTAAATCTCTTTCTAACAATAATCTGTAATGAAATACATAGTCAAATGCATTTGAATAGTTAATATTGAACAAGTAAACATTCTCCTGTGTTCTTTGCTCTCAGCCAGGATCCATCTGACACAAACAATGATAACTCTGATGCTCAAACCTCTTCTAAATCTAGTTTTAACTGTCAGTTCTTTGTTTATGTACTATTTAAGCTATATTTGAAAAATATTCAGCAATATTATGTTTGCATGTTCTGTTAATGGTACTGTTTGATAAGTGTCACATTTTATGGATCACATTTATTGAGAACTAGAATAAATATGAATCTCTTAGAGTAGTAAGAAGTCAGGAAGCTATCCTTCCATTTCCTGGTAGAGACTAATGAGCATGTCCAATGTCATTTGGAATCACATCAATTCTTGGGGCCTTATTTTTTTCCAATGTCTTCAGTGTAGCTTAAACTTCTTACTTCATTACCATTGTCTCTTTATGTTACTTTCTGAAGTATTTCAGCATAAGCCAGTTCTTTTTGGTATGATGATGACTCTTTCCATCTTCTCTTGGTTCTTCCAGGGTCATCAACATTTTGCCCATAACATCCTTCAGTATTGCAACTTGAGGCTTGAATTTGCTTTTCAGTTCATTCAGGTTGAGAAATATTAAGCAAGTTCTTCCTTTTTTTAAATTTTCCAATTACAACGTTTCTCCCTTTCTATTATAACTTTGAAATATTTGATTCACCTCCTTTGCTGCAGCATCTCTTCCCTTTGATTTGACTTCTCAATGCTGTAGTGCAATTTTCTTTGATTTTAGTTTTGGGTGCTTACAGTTGTATTAACAGTCCTTCCTTTTATGTATATGGATGTTGTTTTTGTTGTTATGTGTTGTTATGTTGCGACTCATGGTGGCCTTTATGTACGACAGCCCTAAACTCTGCTCTGTCGCGTGCCAATCGCAT
>NW_006400114.1:1542750-1595197 GCF_000299155.1 Elephantulus edwardii
AAGTCCAGGCTGGGTTTAGAAGGGGTTGTGGTACTAGGGATATTGTTGCTGATGTTAGATGGATGTATATGGATAGTATATTATAATCACAACACTATACATTAAGCTCACTTTCGTTGTTGATTGCTGTCAAGTCCTAATTGACTCACAACAAACCCTCCAGTAGGTTTACAGAGGCACTAAATTGCATAGGAAAAGATTGCCTATCCTATCCTTCTCCTGTGGAGCGTCTAGTGGATTCAAACCATGTGTCTTTGGCACTGCAGCACAGTTTTTTACCACTAGGCCACGTATTCTTAAATAGATAGTAGATCTAATTCCACTTCATGATAGATCTTGAAAGTGTCTTTTTCAGTACTAATGCAACACATTCTTTCACAGGTTTTCATTCTTGGCATAATAATTTATGATTGTCTTATTCAAAGTGACACATAACAGGGGCATCTGAGTTCACTAATGTCTAGAATGTCAATGTTCATGTGTTCCATTTCATTTTTAACAACTCTCAGTTTTCTTATATTCATGTCTTCCACTTCCCCATTTCAGCTACTTAGTTTGCTTAGAGTTGTTTCTCCTCATCATTGATTTCCAAACTTGGCTCTATATTTACACTATATTTCTTTATTATTCATAAGGTTTTCAGAGGTCTATTGTTTAAGAATTAGATAGCCAATCATGCTTCCTACCAACTATTTGAGCGATTGACAGTATAAAGAAGAATGTGATATCAAAATCAGAGAAAGACTCATTAACAATATAAACTACGCAGATAACACAATCTTGCTTGCTGAGGTTGAAGAGTACTTTAGACACTTACCATTGAAAATCAATTAAGAAGGCACAAATTCTCACCACTGAAATTATAAGTAACATATTACACATGGAGATGATACTGGCATATTCTTACCAATGTTATCTTACTTGGATCCTTAATCAACACCCTTGATACTCTCAGTCAGGAGATCAGGAGACTTGTCGCATCAGGCAAGTCTACTATTAGGGAGCTTCCAAACTATTAAGGAAAAAATGTATTATTTTTTAATTAATATTTCTTAAATGATACAGCAATCTTTTGTTTATTTGCTGAACTGAACAATTTGGTGTTGCGGTGATGCTGCACACTGTTCCATAGTCTTGTCAAATACCATTACGGTTACTCATTATGTACAATGTTTGGGTGAGCTTCCAGATTGATTTATTCTGGAAAGCAGGAGTGGCATCCACTTTTTAAACTAGATGCTTCTGGAAATGCTACAGACTCTCTAAACTCTATAAATGTACAGAAATGATGTTAGTTATAGAACAAAATTCAGGTGTTTTGTACAAACATACTCTCAGTCATTTTTGACTTGACAACACTTAACAACAGCTAAATGAAACTAGTGCTGTTATATCTGTAGGAACTCTCTTCCACATTGTACATCACTCTTTGTCAATGTGCAGTATAAAGTAACCTGGGTTTGCTATGATGCTGAACCTTGTACCACTGTGGTATCAAATACCAGAATTGTTTCCCCAATATGGACAATGTTTTGTGGAACTGCCAGTTGTAAAAAAGATTTGGAAGCAGGAGTGGCATCCAATTCCTAAACCACATGCCTCTAGAAACTCTGTGAAGTTGGAGAAATGACAGTGGTTATGAAAAGGCATTAGGGTTTTTTTATGGAGTTGCTATGAGTCACGCTTGACTCAACACCAATCAACAATAACAACAACAACAACATTAGTTCAAAGATTCAGGGCACTGTCTTTTCAATCAGTTGCTATGTATTTGAAATCAGAGAGTACCAGAGGAATGTCCATCTGTGTTTCATTGACAATGCAAAGGGACTTGACTATGTGGATCACAACAAATTTTGACTAACCTTGAGAAAACTGGGAATCCCAGAACACTTGATTATGCTTATGTGAAACCTATTCTTGGAACCATAAGTAGTCCTCAGAACAGATCAAGGAAACACCGCACGGTTCAAAATCATAAAGGAGTGCATCAGGGATGCATCCTGTCTCCATACCTTTTCAATCTGTATGCAGAATAGATCATTTGGGAATCAGGGTTTTATGAGGAGGAATGTGATATCAAGATTGGAGGAAGACTCATTAACAATCTACAATATATCTTGCTTTCTGAAACGCAAGAAGACCTGAAGCATTTGCTGCAAAATATCAAGGACTGTAGTCTTCAGTATGGATTGAAGCTCAACTTTAGGAAGACAAAGATTTTCACCACTGGGCCAATTGGCAACACCATGATAGATGAAGAAGAGATTGAGGTTGTTAAAAATTACAGCTTGCTTGACTCCATAATCAAGACACTGGCAGTCGCGAAATCAAAAGATGAATTGCACCGGGAAAATCTGTTGTCAGGGATCTCTCCAGAGTGCTGAAAAGCAAAGATGTTAGTCTAGAGACTAAGTTGTACCTAATCCAGGCCATGGTCTTCGCAATTGCTTGTTTTACTTCAGAGAACTGTAAAGTGACTATGAAAGATAGAAGAATTGATGCCTTCAAGTTGTGGTGCTGGAGAAGAGTTTTGAACATACCATGGACTGACAAGAAAACAAATTGGTCTGTCTTGGAGCTGGAGAAACCAATTTTCTCATTGGAGTCTAGGATTTTGAAGCTCCATGTCACATACTTTGGTCATATGGCAAGAAGGGACTGGTCCTTGGAGTGGGACATCATGCTCAGAAGGGTGGACAGACAGCGCAGGAGAGGAAGACCTCAGATGAGATGGATTGATAAAGTAACTGGGGCAATGGGAGCTGATGTGTCTGAATTAGTGAGACTGGCTCAAGACCAAGCTGGGTTCAGAGTTGCTGTACATATAGTTGCTATGGGTTGCAGGTAAATCAATGACATACAATAGCAACATGCATTTGAAAAGTGAATCATGAATAAGGATGACAGAAACATTGATAACTTTGAGTTCTGGTGTTGGAGAAGAGCACTGAATCGTCCTTGAGATGCCAAAACAACACACAGATATATCTTGGGAAAAGTACAGCCAAAGTGCTCTTTAGAGGCAAAGATGAGAAAGCTTCTTCTCACATAGTTTGAGCACATTGCCTAGAGGTATTATTCCCTAGAGGAAGATATGAACTCTCTTGGAAAGGTGGAGGGTCAGTTAAAGAGAGGAAGACCCTAAATGAGATGGATTAACATAATGACTACAGCAATGGGCTAAAGTATTTCAGAGATGATGGGGACGGCACAAAGTAGGAGAGGGTTCAAATCTGTTGTTCATGGTGGTGTTAATGAGTCATATTCAACTTGATGGCAGCATAGGTTAACAAAGCACATTCATTTTCTTCCCAACTGTATACAGTTGAGCGTTAAGGAAACTTAATTGACCTCTGTTTAATGCAAACCCAAGTCATTTGACTGATAGACACTGATCATTTTAATTTTTAATGTTACATGTAATTTTGAATATTAAACCAGAATGTCCTGTGTACTTGTCATTCCACCCCCCCTTTTTTAGTTGCAGGCTATATCAGAAAAGGAAATGACAAATTAGAAATATATAACTACTTATTTGATTGCCTGTTTACTCTTTCGTTCTTATTTAAGTGTTGGCATAAATCAGTGTGTCCCAAAATTTATTCTCACACCATGATCGTAATATTCATATTGAGTATTGTATTTTATTTTTTATCTTAATGTTATTATTTTATTTCAAATAATGATATTAAAGGCATCATGGATCTTCAAGGTGTTCCTTTTTAATACACTTTGACTGCATTATTAAAAACATACAAAACAATGCTCATATATAAAGGAAAAATAATGAGTGTTATTAATGTTATTTACAACTTAGTTTAGAGAAAAAAAACTGGCATAAAAATACCATCATGTCTTCATGAAGTTCAACCATACACCCTAGCCATTCCTCGGGTTGACAGACACAGTATCTGTGGCTCCTAAAAAATCAATAGCAACAGACCAGGACAGAGATATAAGCAAAAATCAAGCCCCAATTCTATTCTAATAATCTGTATTCCCTGTAAACTGCTGAAGCATGTGACAACTCGACAGACTGTGTTTATAGTACATGAATTACTATTGGATATGCTCAGCTGAAAGAACCTCCAAATTTCAGTTCTGCTTTGGGTCACTAAAAATAACTTTTAAACCTATTAATCAAAAACCCATGACTGGAGAAAGTAAGTTAAGAGAGAACATTATTGTTCATACGCATAAGACCTTCTCACCTTAGCTCTTTAATGTGAAGCTCTTGATTTCACAAAAGTTTTTTGCTGTAAACACCTATGAAATTAGAACAATTGATAAAGTAGGAAACACATACACAATCAAGAACAAAATTAACATTTTATCTAATTTGGGAGGTATAAAATCTTGGTCAGCTAAAGGGTAAACCAAATAATAATTGTTGAATTTTTTGTCAGATGGTCTTTTTTATCTCAGTCCTCAAGGAGAAAATGTGTAGTTTGTAATTTTAAATGGTGGTAACTAACTTGCTTAGTCTAATTTAATCTTCAGAAGCATGATCTAAAACAAATTGCCCAAAAGTTCAATAGCATTACAAATGGGGAGCTGAGGCAAAGGTTAGGAGAAAAATTTACAATTATAAGTTCTAATAAGGTTTATAGTAATTTACTGTTTACTTTTAAGAGAAACCATATTTCAAAGTCCTTGTTTCTTCTTTGGATTTAGTATATGCTACATGCTACTAATGTCATTTTTAAAAAGTTTTATTAATATAAAAACATCACTTGATTGCAATGTATTAATGTAAAACTTTTGCACTTCTACAACCGCAAGAAAGTGCTGAGCAATTGGAATGAACTGAAAAATGTTTCCTTAGTCAAAAGTAAGGGGAAAGGAACTCACGGTTGAATGTTATTTACTGTTTTTCATTTCTTGATCTTCCCTCTTTTCACAACAGTCTTTATCAGAATGCAGCTTAAAAGTAAGAATTTTGAGCATCCCAGTGTTTGCTTTGTCTTAACCCAGGCAGCACCTGCCTTGGTCAGTTTAACCCTTACATAAAGCAAACAGAAATTTTAACCTTCAATTATATCTTCTAAATTGTGCTCTAATATCATTTTAGAAATTACTGGATAAAAGATGTGACAATTTTATATTTTGTTCAATTCGTATATTTGTTGTTGTTGTTATGTGTCATTGAGTCTCCCGCAACTCATAGTTGACCCTATGTACAGTAGCTCTGAAGCCTGCCCTGTCCTGAGCCAGTCTCACTGATTCTCACACACCAACTTCCATTGCCCTATTTGCAGTATCAATCCATCTAATCCAGGGTTTTTCTCTCCTGCGCTGTCCCTCCACCCTTCTGAGCATGATGTCCTGCTCCAAGGACGAGTCTCTCCTGGCCACATGCCCAAAATATGCTAGATGAAGAAGCTTCAGAATCCTAAACTCCAAGGAGAAACTTGGTTTCACCCCCTCTAAGACAGATCAATTTGTCTCCTTTTTTTTCTTGTTCTTTTTTTAATATTAATTTTTAATGAAAATTTACAGACTTTGGATTTCCATTCATTCATTGTTGCACTTTCGCCCTGCCCACCCTTTCCCTCCCTACAGTACACTCTTCTCTTTGAAAAATAAATTCTTATTGTTTTACAATCCCTCCTCCCAGGTCCACTCCACTATACAGCCTTTGTTCTGGACTTCTGTCAGGACAATAATACCTAATCACACATCCCTTTTAAACAGTTTTCTCCCTCATCTGTTTCAATGCAATATACATTATTTATTCCTTCTTTCTCAGTCTACCCCCAACCTCTATATTAGTCGGCTTTACAACAGTGGAACTAAACAATATTTGTCCTTTTGTGACTGAGAGACTTCACTCAGCATAGTTTCTTCCAGGGTCACCTACTTTGAATAATATTTCATGAGTTCTTTGTTTTCAATTCAGTGTAGTATTCCATTGTGTGAATATACCATAGCTTCTCTATACATTCATTTGTTGATGGGCACTTAGGTTGTTTCCAACTCCTTGCTATTGTGAGCAAATAAACATGGGTGTGTATATATCTGCTTGGGTGGCAGTTATGGTCTCTTTGGGGTATATTCCTCGTAGTGGAATTGCTGGGTCAAATGGTATCTCTATTTGCAACTTTTTGAGAAAGCGCCACACCACCTCCCACAGTGGTTGCACATTTTAACTTCCACCAACAGTGAATAAGGGTTCCAGTTTCTCCATAACCTCATCAGCATCTATTGCTTGCTGTTCTGTTAAATTTTGCTACTCTGACTGGGGTGAGATTATATCTCATAGCTGTTTTGATTTGCACCTCTCTTAGAGAGAGGGATTTTGAACATTTCTTCATGTGCTTGTTGGCCATCTGAATGTTTTTGGTGAAGTGTTTGTTCATATCCTGTGCCCATTTTTCAATATTGTTGTGGTGCTCAAGTATTTTATCAATTCTAGATATAAGTCCCTTATCTGACATATCATTACCAAATACTTTTTCCCAGTCTGTGGCTTACCTTTTAACCCTGTTGGAGAAGGTTTTGGATGTGCATAGGGATTTTATTCTTAGAAGGTCCTGTTCATCTATTTTATCTTCTCCTGGTTGTAGACTTTTCAGGATATTTGGAAGACTGTTTATGTTGTGGATTAGGACTTCTAGAGTTCTTCCAAGTTTTTCTTCAATGAAGTTTTTTGTCCTTGGTTTTAGTCCTACGTCTATGATCCACCTGGAGTTTATTTTTGTGTATGGAGTGAGGTGTGGATCTTGTTTGAGTCTTCTGCAGATATTTTTCCATTTTTGCCAACACCATTTTTTTAAAAGGCTGTTGTTTCCTTAATTAACTGATTTCACCTCCTTGTCAAATATCAGTTGACCATAGGTAGACGGGCTGATTTCTGGGTTCTTAATTCTATTCCATTGATCTATGTGTCTGTCATTGTACCAGTACCATGCTTTCTTAACCACCACGACCATGCAGTAGGATTTGAAATCAGGGAGTGAGATGCCTCCTACCTTTCTTCTACTTTTAAGGAGTACTTTCCTTATTTGGTGTTTCTTTTCATTTCAAATTAAACTGGAGATTGCCTTTTCCATCTCGTTGAAGAATGGGATTGCTATTTGTATTGGAATTGCATTGAACGTGTAAATTGCCTTTGGTGGTATTGCCATTTTCACAATATTGGGTCTTCCTATCCATGAGCAAGGCATAGTCTTCCACTTCTCCAGGTCTCTTTTTGTTTCTTGCAGTAATGTTTTGTAATTTTCTTTTAACAGATACTTTGTGCTTCTGGTTAGATTTACTCCCAAGTATTTAATCTTGTGATTAGCTATTTTGTAAGGTATTACTTTTCTTAGCTCCAGCTTTGTATTGTCTTTGTCACTGTAGAGAAATCCAACTGATATTTGTATGTTGATCTTATATCCTGCTACTTTGCTGAATTGGTCAACCATGTCCAGTAGTTTTCTTGTTGAGTCTTTAGGATTTTCTAAGTATACTCTCATATCATCTGCGTAGAGAGATAATTTTACCTTCTTTTTGCCAATTTGGATACCTCTTATTTCCTTCTCTTGTCTTATTGCTACCGCTAAGACTTCCAATACAATATTGAATAAGAGGTGATAGTGGGTATCTTTGCCTAGTTTCTGTTCTTAAAGGGAATTCCTTTAAACTCTCTTCATTGAGTACAATGTTGGCTCTTGGGTTTGTGTAAATACTTTTTACTATGTTGAAGAAATTCCCCTCTAATCCTATTTTGTTGAGTGTTTTAATCAGGAAAGCGTGTTGGCAATTTGTTTTCTGGGTGGCCCATGATATGTTCAAGGCTTTTCTCCAGAAGCACAACTCCATTCTTCTTCTATCATCCTTAGTAATTTCCTGGCTCTCTGATGCACACCAAATAATTACAAAGAACATGGCTTGGATTAGTCACACCTTAGTCTCTTGATTGACATTGTTGATCTTTTGTACTCTGTAGAGTTCCATGACAGCAGATTTTCCTGATGCAATTTGTCTTTTGAGTTCCTGACTGCTGGTGCCAAGAGTGTTGATAATTGAGCCAAGCAAACTGTAACTGTTAACAACTTCAGCCTCCTCTCTATCTATCATGGTTCTGCCAATTGAACTGGTAGCAAGTTTAGTCAAATAATAGTACTGTGACAACTACATCTCTACCTATCATTATGTTGTTTATTGATGCAACTCTAAGTTGTAATGCATACTGAAGGTTACAGTTTTTCAACTTTTTCGGTAAGTACTTCACGTCTTACCTTTTTCCAAGCAAGGTTATGCCAACAACACTTTTCAGGTTTTTGATCAATCTTTCTCTAAAAATCATACTATATTTTTATTAATATGATCCAGTTTGTTGGATTATTTGCTCTGCATGCAGATTAAATAGATTTGGAGAAAGTGTATGACTGACACACACTTCTCCTGATTTTAAGCCTTGTAGAATCCTCATTATCTTTTTGCCCCTTAATTTATGTACTGGTTCTACACACACAGGAAAATGTCCTGGAATATTCCTTATTCACAATGTTATCAGTAATTTATAGTGATCCAGTTAGTTGTTGTTGTTATGTGTCATCAAGTCACCTTTGACTCATAGTGACCCTCTATGTACAAGAGCCCTGAACCCTGCTCTATCCTGAGACAATCATACTGTTTCTAAAACACCTACCCCTATTATCCCAGGCACTTAGTCAATCCATCTCATCAGAGTCTTCCTCTCTTGTGCTGTCCCTTCACAATCAATCCCAAGCATGACGTTCCTCTCCAAGGACTGGTCCTTCCTCTCAACAAAGTTTATCAGACGAAACTTCAGAATCCTTGCCTCCAAGAAGAACCTGCATGGTTTGACCCTCTCCAGGACAAACCTGTGTGTTCTTCTGGTAGTCCAGAGTATATTCAATATTTTTCTCCAGCACCAGAGCTCAAAGGCATCAATTCTTCTATTATTTCTCCTCATTACCCAGCTTTCTGATGCATACCACATGATTGTGAACACCATGGCCTGGATTAGGCACACATTAATCTCCAGACTGACACTGTTGATCTTCAATACATTGGAGATGTCTAGAAATTACAATTTTTCTCATATTGTCTCCTTTTATTCAATATCCATATGAGGTCAGCAATGATATTCCTCATTCTAAGGCCTCTTCTATAAGAAGACATTCTTACAGAAGAATGTATGCATGATATTGATACCAGGATAATGTCTATTTATGCTTTAGTGAGTATGCAAAGGTATTTGACTGTGTTGATAATAACAAGTTGTGGCTGACATTGAAAAGAATGGGAATCCCAAAGCATTTAATTGTGCTCCTGCAAAAACTAGACCAGAAAGCTATTTTGTGAACAAAACAAAGGAACACCACATGGTTTAAAATTAATGAAGGGAATGTGTCAGTTTTGTATTCTCTTTATATATATACATATACACACACATATACCTTTTCAATCTTTAAGCTCAGTAAATTATCTTAGAAACTGGACTCTATAAAGAAGAATATGGTATTAGGATTGGAGGGAGATAAGACTTTGCATGCTGAATGTGAGGAAAACTAGAAGCACTTATTGCAAAAGATTAAGAAATGAAGCCTTCTATATGGATTACACCTCAAACTCAAGAAAAGAAAGTTTCTTACACTGGATGAATAGGCAACATCATAACAAATGGACAAAAAGTTGAAACTGTCATCAGCTTCATCTTCCTTGGATCTATAATTAATATGCTTCATATCAGCAGTCAGGAAATTAAGAGATGCACTACACTTGGAAAGTCTGCAGTTAGGGATCTCTTCAAATTATTAAGGAGTAATGATGTCAATTTGAGGACTAAGTTGTGTCTGATTCAGGCTATAACCTTTCTGACCACTTACTATCTGAGAGATGAACAATGATTAAAGATGATAGAGGAAGAATCGATGCTTTTGAGCTGTGATGTTTTAGAAGATTACTGAACATCTCCTGGATTGACCTCCCCCAAAAAAGTCTTGGAGAGGGTGCATTCAGAGTCCTTTTTGGAGGCAAAGATGATGATGCTTCACCTCACATCTTCAAACATGTTGTTAGGAGGGGCTACCCCTTGGAAAGGGACATGATGCTTAGAAGAAATGGAGGGTCAACAATGGAGAAGAAGAACCTCGAAGAGGTGGATTGACACAGTAACTTCCATAATGGCTCTAATGTGTCAGGAAGTGTGAGAAGGGCACAGGATAGGAAAGAGTTCACTTCTGTTTTTCAAAGCATCACTATGGGTCATACTCAGCCCTACAATGCCTAACAACAGCAACAACTGATCTCCTCTACATCCAGCTTGAATTTCTGGTAATTTCTGTTCCTCAAGCAGGTTTCAATAATCTTCGCAAAATTTTCCTTGTGTGTAAAATAGATGTTGAATGATAATTTCCTCATTCTGTTAGACATCTATTTTTGGAATTGACCTAGCTGGTTGACTAGGAAGCTGTCTTCTAAATTTATTGGTATAAACAAGTGAACATATGTAGGTTGTTTTCTTTGTTGAAACTCTCAAATGGTATTTTTCTGATTTTCTTTTTGTCAGTGCCTTCAATGTACCCTGTGCATTCTACTTTAGCACAATTAATTCTTCATCATATCCTACCAATTGGATATTTTGCTTGTAGAATGCTTCAGTATTGCAACTCCTGGCTTGAAATTGCCTTCTCCCGCCACCCCCCAGTCATTAAACTTGATAAATGTTGACCATGTCTTTTGCCCATTTTCGTTATCTAAATCAAAGACTTTACATATTTAATTATAATGATTTGCTTTGTATTCTTGAGCTATAATTTGAAATCTGTCCAGATGTCTTATTTCATCATTTCTTCAATTTGCTTTAGGTTCTTTACATTCTGGGACATATGCTAAGTTTTGAAGTGTAGGAAATTATGTGGTTAATTAAAAAAAAACTATACCATTTTACAGTTTGAATCCATCAGTCACTCTTCAGGAGAAAATGGACAATTTCCTACTATTCAATTTGCTACCTTGAAGCCAAATGGAGGACCAGCTATTAATTGGTTCCATCTTAATGGCAGTGGGCTTTAAAATATATCTCTACATTCAAAAAGCAACTTTCTAAGTCTCCTCTGAACATCCATTTTGTTATTTTCTTTATTTCCTGTCTGTTTAATAAACTTTTGGTTTCTTTTTACATGTTATCCTTGATATCATTCAACAATTTTTTGGGTTTTAGTCATTTCTTTTCAGTGCATAAGATTTATTCTTGAGGTGGACTCTAAGTTCAGGTAGGATATATTCAAGGTCATAGTTTGGCTCTCATGGCTTGCTTTAAGTATCTTCTCCATAATCTCTTTCCACAAATATACTAGATTTGATTTGTTTTGTATATTCAATCTGGCTCGTCCATGAATATGGTAATCTTATATATTTTTTAAAGTCTTTCCAATTTGTAAGCCAAAATTATGTCAGGTTATCTTTCCTCTCATATATATAATCCCTGTCATATTTACCAGCTATTAATCCTTCTTTGTCACCAATTATTGCATTTCAATCATAAATTATTATGAAGTCACCTTATTAGCATATTTGATTAATTTCTGATGTAGAAATGTTAAAAAGTACTGATTTTTACCCATTTCTCCCCATATCTAGAATCTCCATATTTCAGCAGCAAAAGAACAATACGAGAGTGTGTTTTCAGAATAATAAGATGACTAAAACATCTGTTGTTCTAGTGGTAGACTCACCACTGCAATCTTAAAGACACACAGTTCAAATCCACCAGCTTCTCCATGTGAGCAGCATGAGCAATCTCACCAGGAAAAATTTACTGCCTCTGAACATCTGCAGGAGTGTCAGTTCTGTCTCAACAGCAAACATCAACAAAGTAGCAGTGTTATTCACTGGCACAAGAACATGGAAACAATCCAAATGCCCAACTACAACCAAACAGATCGAGAAATGGTGATACATTCGCACAATGGAATACTATGCAGCACACAAGAGTAACAATTCTGAAAAATACTATATAATTTAGGAGGTACTCCAGAGCATTATGCTGAATAAACTAACTCAGTCTCATTAAAAATAACTACTTCATGGGACCATTTTTGTAAATAAAGAAGGATAACTAGTACAGCATGTGTGGGTATCTAAGGGGAGAAGAGGTGAAGCAGAGTGTTGAGGAGGGGTAGAGGCAAAATCACAGGGTTTCACAATTTGGTGGGTGGAAGGAAGGGAGTAAAGAAAATGAGAAAGATCAGGCAGGGACATGAAAACACCAGGTGATTATGAGCATAGTCTTATGGTGATTAACTTTATAAAGCACAATGTATGGGAATGATTATATTAAACATAATGCCAATGAAGGAAAGTATAAGGGATGAATCTGTGTAATAAAAAGAAATTTTTTTAAATGTTTACACTCCTATGTAATTGTGTATTTTTGGAGGGTATACTCTTGGTATCAGGAAACAGGAAATCAAAAAATGAATTGTATTAGAAAAATCTACTATCAGAGACTTCTCCAGAGTACTAAAGAGCAATTATATCAGTCTAGAGACTAAGGTGCACTTGATCCAGGCCATAGTCTTCACAATTACTTGCTATGCATCAGAAAGCTGGACAATGACTAAAGATGATAAAAGAAGAATCAATGCTTTTGAGTTGTGGTGCTAGAGAAGAGTATTGAATACACCATGGACTACTAAAAAAACAAACAGGTCTGTTCAGGAGAGGGCGAAATTAAGATACTCCTTGGAAACAAGGATGTTGAAGCTCCATTACATATATGTTGGGCATACTGCAAGGAGAAATCAGTCTCTGGAAAGGCACATTATGCTTGGGAGGGTGGAGGAACATTTGGGCAATAGAGGAAGACCCTGGATGAGGCAGAGTGACTCAGTGACAAGCATTAGGGGGGAAAGTGTGTAAAAAACAATGAGTATGGCTCAAGATGAGCAGGGTTCAGGGCTATTGTACACAGGTTTGCTATGACTCAGAGTTGACTCCAGGGCATATAACAACAACAATAACTAAATAAAAGTCCAACATTTAACTTAAAAGAGAAAATAATATGTGACTATAAGTCAGAATTTTAAACACTTAATTATGTTCATATGAAATTTATGCCTAGACCAAGAAGCTGCTGTGTGAACAGAGCAAGGGAAAGTATTCTCTATGTTTTAAAATTGAGCAAGGGTTGTGTGTGAATTGTATTCTCTCTCTATACCTACTCAATCTGCATGCTGAGCAAATCATTGAAAAAGCTGGACTCTATGAAGGATTATAGGTAGTCTCATCAACAACTTGTGTTACGCAGATGACATGACCTTGCTGGCTGAAAATGAGGAGAAATTGAAACTCATGCTGCCGAATATTACAGACTACAATCTTCAAAACTAATTACATTTCAACATCAAGGTAACAAAAATTCTCACTGGAATTCTTATTAGATTGATTGTCAACATCATGATAGATGGAGAAAAGATTGATACTGTCCAAAATTTCTTCCTACTTATATCCACAATCAAGAGCCTTGATACCAACAGTTGGGAGATCAGGAGATGTATTGCATTGGGAAGTTTGCTGTCAAGGATCTCTTCACATTACTGAGGTGCAAAAGATGTCAGTCTGAAGGCTAAGGCACATCTAATTCAGACAGTGGTTTTTCAATCACAAGCTATGCACATGAAAGCTGGACAATGAATAGGAATGGCATAAGAAGAATTGTTGCCTTTGAGCTGTGGTATTGGAGTATTGGAGAAGAGTACTAAATATCTATGAACAACGGAAACGACAAATTATCTCTCTCTCTCTCTATCTCTATCATCTCTATTTCTATCTATTTCTTGGCAAAAGGCAAAGATGGCAATTTTTCATTTTACATACTTTTGGCATATTGTTATTTTTTGGAAAGAGATATCATACTTGGAAAGTTGTATGGCTGATGAAAGAGAGGAAGACTCCAACAAAATGAATTAACAGAATGATTGCAAAAATGGATTCAAATGTGTCATAGAAGATGAAGATAACCAGGATAGAATAGGGTTGAAATCTGTTGTTCATATGGTTACTAAGAATCAGATTTGACTTGACAGCATTTAACAACAACAACAGTCTTAAAGAATAAATTCCAATATAAAGGAGAAAAAGTGGTAGTAGGATATTCTAGAAACAACTTTAACACAAGGTATATGATGATGTGAACTCTAAAGATGTTTATAAGGAGTTCCATTCATTTCTTTGTTAGCTGCTTCTTGCTAGAAGGATAACAGGAAAAAAAAACAGATAATATGCACGGTTTATATTTTTTGTTAAACTTAAAAAGTGCTAGACCCTTTCACTCATGCATTTATCTTTGGAGAGCAAAAGAAACAGGAATAGCTAAGACATAATGCTTAGCAGAAATGACAAATGTACTAGCATGAGCACATACTGAGTGGTAAGAACTCTGTACCTCACTTTCTTGAAATGAGAATTATACTCGAGATTCATCATATTAATTCAATTTCTTTTCTCATTGAGCATTCTGTGGTTAGTCCCTAACACTATCCTCTGTCTCTTCTTCAATATTCAGATCTTGTGATCAGTGATAACTTTTAGTGGAAAAATGATTAGTGATAATCTGAAATGTAAGAGGAGAGTTTAAGAGAATCACCGACAGTTGCTATGGAGTAAAAAAAAAAAAAAGAATCATTCTGAAAACCCTTTACATGTAATGTTTTCATCATTGCTTGCAACTTTTTGGCACAACTCATAAAGATATCAGAGGAAAAGGCAATGTTCCCTGAATTATATTTTTCTTATAATAATATCTCTTTGAAACTAAATGCAGAATTTATCAATATTTGTTTAAATTGGAAAAACAGTACCCAAAAGTGACTATGTAAGTATATTAATAATAATGAAATAAAGCTTCCATATTTTTATAATATTCCATAAATATGAAGAAATGACATTAATTATAGGAGAGTTCATGTCTTTTGTTCATAAGGGCACTATGTATTCGGCCTGACGACACTTAACCACTGCTAAGTGATGCTAGTGTTGCTATACTTTGGAGGAACATTCTTCCACTTTGTACATCACTGCTTGTCAATTTGCTATACTGAGGTAATCCGGGTTTGCTGTGATGTTGAATCTGTGCCTTTGGGGTATCAAATACCATAATGGTTTACCAATGTGGACAGTGTTTGGTGGAGCTCAAATTTGGAGGACAGGCTTGGAAGCAGTAGTGGCATCCACTTCTGAGATCACATGCCTATGAAAACACTATGAACTTGGAGAAACTTATAGAAAGACATTAGGTCTTTTTTTCATGGAATCACTATGAGTTGTGCTTAACTTGATGCCAATCAAAAACAACAATAGCTATTTGTTACTGTTAGGTGTTTTGCAATGACTCTATGTACAAAAGAAAACAATTCTATGTAGCCTTATACAACCCTAATAATCACTGTTTTTCTTCAGTTTATTGCTTCAACCATTGTGTCATTTTATCTCACTGAGGGTCTTTCTCATTTTCTTTGACCCTAGATTTCACAAAATTTATATTCATTTTATCATTTGGTCTCCTAGAAACCTACGCCTAAGACAAAAGCCACTTACAGAGGTTAAATAGGCTGTTCCAGGAAAATAGAACTAGCAAGGAATACCACATATATTCCTCATGCAAAACCCACTAGTGTAGAATTCATAACCATTGTTTCCATACAGTTTAGAGCGATTTATTTGATTAATTAGAAAGAAGCTGACTCAGTTACCTTCTTCTTAGTCTCCATGATTGTCTCTACTCTTGGATTTTTTTTATTTATTATGATTCTCACATTTTCTTTTTTTTGTATTTATCTTTTAATGTTTCACATTTTTTCATCCATATTTGTTAACCAAAACACATTGAATACAGAATGGATTTTAGTACCTTGGGTAGTTACAGAATCTAAACAGAAGTCTGTAAAGCTATTCCTTCAAAGGGAGAATGTTCATTTACTTTGATGGGATTCTCAACTTTTCAATATTATATTATCAAATATTGCAATATTAGTTTTCTCCCTACAACATGACATGAGCTGAACTGTGAGAAACTGAATTAGCTAGAAATTTGTCATGTTTAGATGTGAAACCAAAGTGTTAAAATGTTATCATTAACAAATTTTATGCTCCATTATATCATGCGGGGGTCTCTCTCTTAAACTTTTCTGAATGTTTACCATAACATATGCCCTTTCCTCCTCTTTATGATACTACATGTACACGATTATGTATATAGATGAATGATGTATTCCAAATAGAATCTATATTCATACATGAAGATGCTGCACTGCAATCTTGAAGGCACATGGTTCAAGGCCACCAGCTGCCCTGCAGGAGAAGAATGTGCAATATCCTCCCATGTAATTAACTGCCTTTGAAAACCTACTACCATGTAATTAACTGCCTTTGAAAACCCACTGGGGGATCTGCTATGGGTCGGTTCCGACTCAACGGTACACAACAGCTATAATTTTGTTATTAGTAAATGAAGCTGTAGATAAGTTGGATAAAGTATAAATTAAGTGGAAAATGATTTTCACATGACTAGAAGATAGGATGCACATGCTTGTGTTACTAACATGATGTAAGGCTACTGTACATATGATAGAAAAAAAGGCAAATTAAGAAAAGCATTGGATATGAAAATTTAATTACCAGATTTCCTCACATTGCCTGCATCTCCACATATTGCCTGCATTGCTGCATGTCACCTGTGTTTGTGAATACAGTCAATTAAGTAGTTACCTAATTTAAAAATTTCTTAGTTTTTCCTGGACTGGTCTCTTGCCTGAAGCATTCAACCACAAAACTGCTACCTGGCACCATCCCAGTGAAGACACCCCGCTTTGTTGCCTGGACCACTGAACGCACCTGAAGGACCTTATCTGGCTGTGTGGACACTCCCACTCATTGTATGGAAGTCCAACACTGCTACCTGGAAGTTCTGCCCCCACCACCCAGATGCCCCAACCCACCACCTGGAAGTACTGCCCCACCACCCAGAAGTACTACCTCTGATTTCCAGAAGTCCTGCCCACACAACCCAGAGGTCCTAAACTCACCATTTGGAAAACCTTGTGCAACAACTTAGACACCACAACCCCAATACCTGGAACACAACCCACTGCCACACCTCTGAAATGCACCAGATATCCATATCACAGGTGAACCCATTTAATTTTTTCTCCCCTCCCAAAGTGTGAGCTGCCTTTAGCCAAGAGCACCTTGGATTGGCTTAGCTGCAGCAATTGTCTGACAGAGGAAGCTACTAAATCACAGATATTTTCTCTACAGAACTGAAGCAAGTCTTCCATTCAGTAAAAAGTTCAGAGAAAAACCCAGACAGAGTAGCTGCCTCACCCTACTCTGGAGCAGTGACATCGTACAAAGAGCCTCAGGTGTGAAATACTCTACCGCAGCAATGTCACATAAGAAGCAGTCTATTAAATACCCTACACAAACCCAAAGCAAGATGTCACCCCCAAAAAGTGACACAGTATCAATTAATTTCATGAAGCTAAAACATCTAATGAAACTTTCTTAATTTTTTTTACTTTTGTAAATTGATATTTTAATGAAAGCTTATAGAGAACTTGGATTTACATTCATTCATTGCTGCAGATTTTCCTCCCTGCAACCCTCCCCCAGTTGGATTTTTTTCTTTGGGAACAACAACAAAAATCTTGTATTGTTATACAGTCCCCCCACTCCAATCTTTTTTATTATATAGTTCTTATTCTGGACTCCTCTCATACCAATAATACCTAATTTTTTTTAGTACTTTCCCTTGTCTGTTTCAATGCCATGTAAATTATTTATCCTCTCTTTTTGTTTTCCCCCAACCCCAATGTCGATCCTAATTTATAGCAATGGTATTATGCAATATTTGTCTGTTTGTGATTGAGATATTTCACTCAGCATAATGTCCTCCATATTCACCCATTTTGTATAATATTTCATTAGTTCTTTCTCTTTCAGTGCTGCATAATATTCCATACTATGAATACTCCACAGCTTCTCTATCCATTCATTTCTTGATGGGCACTTCAGTTGTTTCCAGCTCTTTACTATTGTGAACAAGCAGCAATAAACACAGGTGTGCATATGTCTGCTTGGGGGGCAGTTCTGGTTTCTTTAAGGTATATTCCCAGTAGTGGAATTGCTGGGTCAAATGGTATTTCTATTTCCAACTCTTTGAGAAAGCTCCATACTGCATTCCAGAGTGGTTTCATCATTTTACACACTCATCAACAGTGAATAAGGGTTCAAGTTTCTCCACAACCTCACCAGCATTTGTTGTTTGCTGATATGTTGAATTTTGCTATTCAAATTGGGGTGAGATGATATAGTGATTTTGATTTACATCTCTCTTAGAGCTAGAGATTTTGAACATTTCTTCATGTATTTGTAAACCATCTAAATGTCTTCTTTGGTGCAATTGGGCTGTTGACTTTTATCTTGATGTGGTGCTCAAGTATTCTATAAATTCTAGATATAAGTCCCTTATCAGGTATGTGGTTGCTGTTGCTGTTGTTAAGTGCAGTCAAGTCGCAGGCAACTCAGCAACCCTATGAGGGAGAGTCCTCGACGCGTGGGTGCCTCTCACCCCCTCTCCAGGTTCATAGGGTTTCCAGAGGCAAGCTATTATGGAAGTGGATGCCACTATTTCTTCCACATCAGATATGTAGTACCAAATATTTTCCCCCCAGTCTGTGGACTCCCTTTTACCATTGGAGAAGTTTTTAGATGTGCACAGGGCTTTGATTCTTAGAAGGTCCCATCCATTTATTTTAACCTCTCCTGGTTGAAGGTTTTCAGGATGCTTGGAAAACTGTTCATGTTGTGGATTAGGGATTCTAGGGTTCATCTAAGCTTTTCTCTAATGAAGTTTATAGTCCTTGTTTTTAGTCCTAGATCCTTGAACCATTTTGAGTTGGTTTTTGTGTATGATGTGAGGTGTAAATCTTGTTTGAGATTTCTGCAAATGATTTTCCAGTTTTGTGAACACCATTTGTTAAAAAAGTTGTCGTTTCCCCACTTAACTGATTTTATCACCTTGTCAAAAATCAGTTGACCATAGGTATATGGGCTGATTTATGGGTTGTCAATTCTATTCCACTTATCTACGTTTCTATCTTTGTACCAATACTACTCCATCTTGACCTCTATGGTAGTGTAGTAGGATTCGAAATCAGGGAGTGATTTCCTTCTACTTTGTTTCCTTTTTAAGAAGGACTTTCCAACTGTAATATTTTTCATTTTTAATACTTCTTATTTTTTTACAGTTATTTGAAATCCATCTTATTAATTCTTAAATCTGGGGCTGTAACTGCTTTTGTAAAATATCTTTTATTTTAATGAAAGTTTACAGAGACTTTGGATTTCCATTCATCCATCATTGCACTTTTCTGCCTACCCACCCCTCACCCCCAATCTCCTTTCCTTTTTGAAAAGTAAAAGAAAAAATTGGAAGCTAAAAAAATGTGCTTTGTATATTTGGGGTCATTTTCCATTCCAAATAAAATTGGAAATTACCTTTTCCATTTTGTTGAAGAATGGAATTGATATTTGTATTAGGATTGCATTGAACATGTAGATTGCCTTTGGTAGGATTGTCATTTTCACAGTATTGAGTATTCCTGTCCTTGAGCAAGGTATATTCTTCTATTTCCTGTTCTCTTTTTGTTTCTTGTAGAAATGTATTGTAAATTTCTTTGAATAGATTCTTTGTATATCTAGTTAGATTTACCACCAAGTATCTACTCTTATTTTTAGCTATTGTGATGAGTATTGTTTTCCTTAGCTCCAGTTCTATATTCTTTTTTATCGTTGTAGAGAAATCCAAATGATGTGTCAAATGCAAGAATGGTTACGCATAATGGACAGTGTTTGGTGGAGCTACCCGATAGAAAGAAGCTTGGAAGCAGGAGTGGCATTCACTTCCATAAATAGCTTGCCTCCAGAAACCCTATAAACCTGGAGAAAGGATGAAAGTCACTCAAGTGCTGAGGACTTCAGTTCACAGGGTCACTATGAGTTGGCTACAACTCGACAGCACTTAACAATGTACAGAGAGACCAGTTGGCCTAGTGGATCGAAAGTGATGATACTGAGCCAAAGGTGGGTGACTCTAATCTGTATCCCTCAGGCCTGTTTTTAATTGTTTTTGGTCAAACATTCTTCTAGGTCATATAGCCCTGGTGTGTCCACTTGCTGTACAGAGGTAACTTGTGGTTGCTGTGAAACTGAATACTGTGACACTGATGTGGCAAATGCAAGAATGATTACTCACTGTGGACAGTGTTAGGTGGAGTTCCCTGATTAAAAGAAGCTTGGAAGCAGAGTGGCATCCACTTCCGTAAATAGCTTGCTTCCAGAAATCCCATGACCCTAGAGAAAGGATGAAAGTCTTACAAGTGTCAAGAACTTTCATTCATAGGGTCGCTATGAGTGGTGTACGATTCAATGGCACTTAACAATAAAATAACATAGCAACAATATTATTTGAAGCTCAACATCAAGGAAACACAATTCTCACTACTTGGTCGATTGAGATCATCAAAACATACAGACAGTGAAGAAATTGAAATTGTTGACAGCCTCAGCTTGCTCTGCTTCACAACTAACATCCTTGGTACCAGCAGCCAGGAAATCAAAAGATGAATTGCCTTGGGAAAATTTTCTGTCAGGGACCTCTCCAGAGTACTGAAGAACAAAGATGTCAGTCTGGAGACTAAGGTGCACTTGATCCAGGCCATGGTCTTCACAATTAGTTGTTACGCATCAGAGAGCTGGATAGTGACTAAACATGAAAGAAGAATAATTGCTGTCTTTGAGCTGTGGTGCTGAAGAAGAGCATTGAATATACCATGGACAGCGAAGAGAACAAATATGTTCATCCTGAAGAGAGTGAAACTAGGCTGTTCCCTGGAGGAAAGGATTTTAAAGCTCCATCTGACACTTTGGGCATGTTGCAAAGAGGGACTAGTCTTTAGAGAGCAACATCATGCTTGGAAAGGTGAAGGCACAGCACAAAAGAGGAAGACCCTGCATGAGATGGATTGACTCAGTGACTGGGGTAATGAGGGTAAGGGTAGGTCGGTCAGAGATAATGATGTTAGCTCAAGATAGACCAGGGCTCAGGGCTATTGTAGACAAGGTCACTATGAGTCGCAAGTGATTCAATATCACATAACAACAACTATGGCAACAACTTTGAGTATTGACAGCTATTGAAAGTTAAATCATCTACATAACTCAGACCTATAGCCTCTCAAATCAGTTCACACACATATATCAAGGCCTATCTTACTCAGTACATTATTTAATAACTCTACATATATGAAACATTTATTTTCATGTTTTTAATCTTGAATTGAAAAGTTTTTATACCTGTTCTTACAGCCACAGGTTCTTGCATCTATAAGTGATAAATGAACTTTCCTTAAGAAGTTATATCTATTTTTCTATCATTATGACTTTATTGTTTTTTTACCTTCTTTTACCATAAAATGCCATTCATCATTAATAACATCAATATTTAAGAAATTGAATTTGCCCCTGACGAAAATTAATTTGTGGGGCTGAGATTGAATCCAAATACACTGAAATTAGATGTGTTGAAATACATTTTATCCAAAAAAGAATTAAGTTGGTCTATCTGGAGGTTTTTGGTAAAACATTCTTCTAGGACGGGTGACACTGGTATGTCCACTTGCTGTACAGAGGTAATTCATGGTTATTGTGAAGCCAAACATTGTGACATTGATGAGTCAAATGTGAGAATGGGTACCCATGGCCGACAGTGTTTGGTGGAGCTCCCCAATTAAAATAAGTTTGGAAGCAGAAGTGGCATTTGCTTTCATAATAGCTTGCCTCTGGAGAAAGGACGAAAGTTATAGAAGTATCCAGGACTTTCATTCATAAGGTCGCTATGAGTTGCCTACAACCTGATGGCATTTAACAGCAACGACACTAACAACAGCATAGAGAGAGAGAATAATTGGCCTGTGGACAGAAAGCCATGCTCCCAAGCCAAACATGGGAGACTCGACTCTGCAGCCCTCAGGCCTGCCTTTAATTGTTTTTAGTGAAACATTCTTCTAGGTCATGTAATCCTGGTATATCCACCTGCTGTACAGAGGTAACTCATGGTTGCTGTGAAGCTGAACACTGTGTCGCTGATAAGTCAAATGCAAGAATGGGTACCCTTGGTTGACAGTGTTTTGTGGAGTTTCCCAATTAAAACAAACTTGGAAGCAGAAGTGGCATCTGCTTCCATTACAGCTTGCCTCTGGAAACCCTATGAAGCTGGAGAAAGGACAAAAGTTATATAGGTGTCCAGAACTTTTGTTCATAGGGTCTCTATGAGTCGCCTAGAATTCGACGGCACTTAACAACAGCATCTGAAGGTTGTAAACAATTCAAACATTCTACTTTAAAACATCTGAACTCTTTTTAACATTCCTTCAAAATGCAAAACCTCAATTAATTACTCAGATGCGGTTGCTATTTGTTGTGTACCATCATGTCAGAACCAACCCATAGCGGATCCTCCAGGGAATTTTCAGAGATAGTTAATAACATGGGAGGAGATTGCCCATCCTTCTTCTATGGAACATATGGTGGACTTGAATTGCATGCCTTCAGGATGGCAGCATGGCTTCTTGCAATTAAGGCATCAGAGTTCCATCAATCAATTACTAAGGATAACCTCAATTAGTTATTCAGATAGGCAGTAAATAATGAAAATTTGGTTTTCTCAGTAGGATCTTTTGTTCCTGAATGGGACTTGCCCTTTTAAATCTTTTGTTGTCCACAAAAAGAGCTTTGCCATTCTGTAAGGTGGCTTTGTGTCTGTGTTCATTGTGAACACGAAACTGTAGGTGCAGGGGATGGTGGTGTGTGGTTTGGAGCCAAGAAATTTAATAAAGAGAAAGATCAGGGTCTTGGGCTACGGTATCTGAATTCTACCCTTGAATCTGGTTTCTCAGTCAAATGTCAATTAGTAGTCTTGTTATTTACTCACATTTATGTGCAACTTTCATAGTTTTCATTTCTCTTCTGTAGTATTAGGGGAGACCCAAAGCACTTCCTGGAGTGTTGCAAAGGCGGCGATCTACATAATAGACTTGTTATTTTTTTTTCTGGTGAAAGCAGAAAAAAGAATGAAGGGGTGGATTGGAAAGAAACGTCTACCAATGGTTAAAGGCATGTTATTTTTAATCTTTGATGATTGTTTTAAAACAAAGAATTGTTAAGACTGTGGCAAGCATGACTTACCATATTATTTTATACCTGAACTTACTTGAGGCTTAATCTGTAATTAGACCACCTGGGTTACAAAAGTGTTGGGGGCTTGGTTGTGAATGGTATATTTGACAGCTTAATTCTCTTTGGAACATTTCAAAGAGAAAGGCTTAGTATTCCTTGAGGGGTGAATAGCAGTGGCTTAGACTTGCAAGGGCAAGAATTTCTTATTTTGCCTTTGCATCTGACTTGATTGATCTCATTTTTCTTTTTTATGCTTATTTGTAAAATGTGAATTCAAGAATTAATTTACCTCTCAAGGTAATATTGATGCAAAAAAAAGTTGTATAACATTTTGTGACTATAAAGACCTATGCAAATGTCAATTATAATGATAAACTGGAAAACCCAATTATTTGCTATAAGATTTCCTACTTTTTGATTAACCAAACAAAAATTAGTGATGTTTCTTGAATAATGTCCTCCAAAAATGATGTAGTTTGCTTTGGTAGGAAAGCAGTTTTATACTCCTTAATGCCAAATTGAAATATTAGTGGCAAGAAAAAACACATCTTAGCAACATTTTAAGGTTACATATCTTATAAATTGTATTATAAAATTTTCCCATACTTATTTATTCTGTATATTGAGCAAATAATTTGTGAAGCTAGAGTAGTGTGGCATCAGAAACTGTTTATGTTACACATATACAACTTTGCTTGCTGAACTAAGGAGGATGTGAAACATTTGCAGCAGAAGATCAAGAATTACATCCTACAGTATATATTACATCTCAACATCAAGAAGACAAAGATCCTCACCACAAGACCAACAGTCAGCATTATCCTAGATCAAGAAAAGATTGAACCTGTTAATGATTTCATCTCCCTTCGATCAACTATCAACATCCATGGTATAAGCAATAAGGATAACAGGAGATATATTACAATGGCCAAATCTGCTGTCAGAGACCTTTCCTAAGTAAGTACAGAAGAGGAATGGTGCTAATTTGATAATTAAGGTGCAGTTGACTCAGGCCACAGTATTCTCAATCATCTGCTATGCATCAAAGAGCTGGAAAGTGAACAAGGATGACAAAAGAAGAATTGATGCCTTTGAGTTGTGGTGCTGTGAAACATTGCTGAATATCCCATGGACTGCCAAGAGAACAAATAGGTATGTCCTAGAAATGGAGCAGCCAGAGTGCTCCTTGGAGACAAGGATAATGAAGGTTCATCTCTCACACTTTAGACCTGTTGCTAGGCAAGGCTGTTCTGTGGAAAGTGACACAATGCCTTCAAAGATGGAGGGTCGCTGAAGGAGAGGAAGACCCCTAACAAAATGGATTGACACTGTGACTTCAACAATGGGTTCTAGTGTCTCAGAGATGGAGAGATTGGCCCAGAAGAGGCCAGGTTTCAGGTTGGCTATATAGAGTTGTGATAAGTCGTACTCGACTCGATGGCATCTAACAACACTTATAAAATTAATTTCATTTAAATGCAGCTATCAAGTAAAAATTCTTTAATTAAGGGAATAAATTGTTCCTCTGTTTGGACCATCTTTGTTTTGATTTGGTGATTGAAATTAAATCAGTTAAAAATTAAATATTTGTTGAATCATGCTTCTGTTTCAAAACTGCCAAATTGGTTCACTGTACCAAATGTAGAGATTCTTTTTCATCATAATGAAAACTTGATTTCTTTCTCTCTCTCTTTTTGTTTTGTTTTCATTAAGCAGCATCAATCAAATCTGACTGGCAATGACACCGTGCAAAAAAGAATGAACATAGCTGGCCCTGTGCCACCCTTGTAACCATTGATTGCTATATTTGCGTTTATTGTTGTAATCACTGTGCCCATCCAACTTGATGAGAGTTTTTGCCTTTTTTCTTGATCTTCTAATCTATCAAGTATGATTGATGCCTTCTGAGAACATGGCCAGAATACTTGCAAACAAAATCTCAGTAGTTCTTGCTACTAGTGGGAATTCTGGCAATATTATGAGAGACACACTTTAACCCTCAAGATTACTCCCCAACTAAACTTAAGCTGATTAAGACTCTTAGTGATTCTCCATCAGATTTCCTAGGCTATAAATCTTTAAAGGAGATTGTTCATATCTGTTTAAAATAATTTTCACTCTCATCATTTGTGTATATTTTGTTGTATACAAATTAACTGCAATTAACCAATGTTATTAATTACATTTCAACAAATCTTCACTTTCTCTTTTTCTTCATATAATCTATCCATCCATTAATCTTTGCACCTCTACCTTCCCTGTTCATTCTTGTCAATCATCCACAATTGTACTTGTGTGTAAACTTTTCCTCAGTTTTCTTTTTTAAATAAAAACTGTGAATTTCATTCTATATCATTAATTATAACACATATTTTCTGATCAACTATTCTAATTTTTTTCCAATATTTCCATTAGAAGTAACCTGTGGTTGCTGTGATGCTAAACACTGTGAAACTGATGTGTCAAATGTGTTAATGGTTACCCATGGCGGACAGTGTTTGGTGAAGCTCCCCGATTAAAACAAGCTTGGGAGCAGGAGTGGCATCCACTTCTGTAATAGCTTGCCTCTGGAAACCCTACAAACCTGGAGAAAGGATAAAAGTTGCACAAGTGTTGAAGACTTTCTTTCATAGGGTCGCTATGAGTCGCCTACAACTCGACGACACTTAACAACAACATCCAATAATTGCCCGTTATCTTCCTCTTACCACTCTGTTAACCACAATAGACTGATCCTCTCTGTATGCACATTTTTATATAAGCATAAAACCAATGTTATAAGGACTTTTAGAGAAAAAAAATAGGAATAAGTTTAGGAGTCATACTCAATGGTATAAATAGGTAACTAAACAGTAAAAAATGCACAATCAGAAGATGATAAGTCAATATGCCCTGTTAAAATGAAAATCTTGTGTGGATGAAAAATTCTACAATAGGGTAAATGAGAGCCTTTGGACTGGCAAAAATATTTATCAATGACATATCTGATGCAAGACTTATAACTAATTTTTTTTTTCTAAAACTCCAGCATCCCAATAAGAAAAAGACAAACAACTCAATTTTAAAATGAACTGAAGTTACTAAGAAGAACTCTCTACCAAAGAAGAAATTCAAATATACATCAAACACATGAAAAAATAATCAAAATACGTAGTTATTTTTGTTGTTGTTAAAAGATAGAAAGTCAAATACAACTAATGGATCTGAACAATGGATCTGAATTCTGCTCTATCCTATCCTATGCTATTTTCATCATCTCGGATATACTGAAGCCCACAATTAGAGTCATTGTGTCAGTATGTTTCATTGAGGTTTATCCTCTCCTTTGTAGACCCTCTACCTTTCCAAGTATAATGTCCCAAGGATTGACTCCACTCACCAACATGACCAAAGTATGTGAGACGAAGTTTCACTATCCTTGCCTCTAAGGAATACCCTGGCTGCACTTTTTCCAAGGCATATTTGTTTCTCCTTTTTGGCAGTCTGTGTGATTTTCTGCACTCTTCTCCAACAACACAACAAAAGATATTAATTATTCTGTTATATTTACTTACTAATTGTTGTTGTTTTTGTTGTTGATTGCCATCAAGCTGAACATGAGTCATAGTGATACTATGAACAAAAGACTTAAAGCCTTTCATAACTATGATCATTTATCAAAGTCCATAGAGTTTACAGAGGCATGTTATTTAGGAAGTGGATGCTACTCCTGCTTCCACACTAATTATTGTTGTTGTTATTCTTGTTGTTGTTGTTGTTAAGTGCCATTGAGTTGTAGATGACTCATAGCGACCCTATGAACAGAAGACCTGAATACTTGTATAACTTTAGTTTCTCCACATTCATAGAATATCCAGAGACAAGCTACTTCAGAAGTAATATAAATAAAAACAACAATGAAATATCATTGTTGATACCCCAGCACCAGTTGCAAATTTGAAAAGTGAAGCAAATATAAAAAATGAAAAATTTGAAAAGTATAGTAAATGGTGAAAGTGCAATAAGATTGGAAATCATAGTCACTGCTGATGAGAATGTAAAATGGTGCAACTACTATGCATAACAGTTTGGTATTACCTCAAAGATTTGGAAATAGAATTGTAATTAGATCTGGCTATTCCACTACTGAGAATAAACCCTAAAGAATTAAGAGGTGGCACACAATGAGATATATGCGTATTTATGTTTATGATATAATTATTCACAATAAGAAAGTGACAGAAATAACCCAAGACCATCCATAAATTAGTGCATAGAGAAATATGAGAAATTCATTTAATAGAATTTTATGTGGCATCTAAAAACACTAATGAAAATACTAATGAACTTGTGAAACACTGCACAGTACAGATAAACCTAAAGGACAGTATGCTGAGTGAAATAATAACAAATGGACAATACTGTATTAGACAACTATTACAGGTCAATGTTTGGCCTACAAATTTGTTATTACTTCATCTTTGGGCCACAGAGTGCCTAGTGGATTCAAATTGCCTGCCTTTTAGTTAGCAACCTAAAACACAACACACTAAGATATCAAGGTCCTTTTTCAAGGTATCATCTTTGTTCTTAATATTTTAAAGATATCTTTTGCAGAAGATTTTCTGAATGTAGTATATTCTTTGCTTTCTTAATTTCCCACTCCAGGGATGTTAATTATTGTTCTTTCTATATTTGATGAAGGTATTGAATTATATCTTTAATTTTGCTTCTTTCTTAGTTTTTTTATGTGTGTCTATTACTATGAACTTGCCCCTCTGGACTGCCTTAGCTGCATCCCATAAGTTTTGTTATGTTGTATTTACATTACCATTTGTTTCAAGTAACTTTTTAATGCCATTCTTTAATTTTTTTTATAAATTGTGTTCTATTGTTTTTGTTATGTGCCATCAAGTTGCCTGCAACTCATAGGAACCATATGTATAATAGCTCTAAAGCCTGTCCTGTCTCACTGAGTCTAGTACACCTACACTCATTGCCCTCATTACTGTATCAGTCCATCTCTTGTAGATCCTCCTCTCCTGCACTGTATCTCCACTGTTCTGAGCATGATGTCCTGCTCCAAGGATTGGCCCCTCCTGGCTACCTGCCCAATGTAAAAATTAAAAGATTAAAAATTAATATTTTTTCCAAGGAGAAACTTTATTTCACACTCTTCACAATAGACATATTTGTTTTCTTGGTGGTCTATAGTATGTTCAAGTTTCTTCTCCATCACCACAACTCAAAGGCATTGATTGTTCTATCATCCTTAGTCATTGTCAAGTTCTCTGATGCATAGCAAGTAATTGTATAGACCATGGACTGTATCAGGCACACCTTAGTCTCTTGACTGACATTGTTGTTTCTCAGTACTTTAAAAAGGTCTCGGAAAGCAGATTTAGCTAATGTGATTCTTCTTTTGGTTACCTAATTGCTGGTTCCAAAAGTGTAGATTGTGGAGATAAGCAAGGCGTAACTATTAACAACCTCAATCTCTTCTCCATCCATCATGGTGCTATCGATTGGCACAGTGGTGAGAACCTTTGTCTTCTTGATGTTGAGATTCAATTCATATTGAAGACGACAGTCCTTGGCCTTTTGCAGCAAACACTCCATGTCCTCTTCAGTTTCAGCAATCAAGGTTGTGTCATCTGCATAACATAGGTTATTGATGAGTCTTCCTCCAATCCTGATGTCATATTGCTCCTCAAAAAGCCCCAACCTCCTGAATGATCTGTTCTGCATACAGATTGAAAAGGTATGAAGACAGGATACAATGCTGACACACTCCCTTCCTGATTTGGAACCGTACATTTTTTTCCTGTTCTGTTCTGAGGATTGCTTCCTGGCCTGCTTCAAGTATAGGTTCTGCATAAGCACAATCAAGTGTTCTGGGATTCCCATTCTCCTCAAGGTTAAGCATAATTTGTTGTGATCATGTTCTAGCTTTCAAAGTGATAGTTTTAAAACGTTTGTACTCCTGTGTTTAATTTCTAGTTTTATGGCATTGTGGTATGAGAAGATACTTTGTATAATTTCAATGTTTTTGTATTCGCTGAGGCTTGCTCTGTGTCCTAATATGTGATCACTTCTGCAAAATGTGTCATGTGCACTTGAGAAGAAAGTAAATTGAATTTTAGTTGGGTGAGGTACTCAGAATACATCCACATGATCTAACTGGCTGAATGTGTAGTTTAGATCTTCTGCATCAAGTGATGAAAAGACATGACTTGAATCAGTTACCTTAGTGCTCAAACTGACATCATTGTTTCTCAGTAATTTGGAAAGGTCCTTGACAGTGGACTTGTTCAATACAAAATATCTCCTGATCACAGGGACCAAGAGTGTTGATTGATCAAAGAAGTGAGAATAAATTATTGACAATTTAATTTTTCCCCCTTCATCCTATCAAGATATTTATTAATCAATCCAGTGATGAGGAATTTGCTTTCTTGATGTTGATTGAGATGCAATCTGTATTGAAGGCTTTGATTTTCTGCAATAAGCACATCAAATTCCATTTTCAGCAAACAAGGCTATGTTATCTGCATAATGTGTATTGGTGTAAAAGAAGACTTCTGAAGAGATGGACTGACACAGTGTTGAAACTACTGCTTAAGCGTATTGTTATGTGCCATCAAGTCACCTGCAATTCATAGCAACCCTATGTACAATAGCTCAATACTCTGTTTTATCCTGATCCAATCTCACTGTCTATGACACACCTATCCCCTTTTTTCCAGTTGGTATGTCAGTTCATGTCATCTGGGGTCTGACTTCCTGTTCCGTGCTGTCCCTCCAACTTTCCAAGCATAGTATCCCTTTCCAAGGACTGATCCCTCCTGGCACCATGCCCAAAGTATATGGGACGGAGCTTCAAAATCTTTACCTCCAAGGAACAGCCTCGTTTCACTCTCCTCAGAAGATCTGTTTGTTCTCTTGACAGGCCACAGTATACTCAATACTCTTCTCCAGCAGCACAACTCAAAGTCATCAATTCATGTTCTGTCGTCCTTCATCATCGTTTAACTATCTGATATATAGCTAATAATTGTAAAGACCATGGATTGGATCAAACACATTTTAACTCATGGTAATGGAGAAGAAAATCCTCAACTAGGTGGACTGGCAATGGGCTTGAATGTGCCAGAGATTGTGAGAATGGCATGGGATAAGATAAAAATGAAATCTGTAGTTCATAAAATTGCTATGAATTGTACTTAATGGCATCTAACAACAACCACAACATATAAATGACCTACACATTATTTTTTGAACCTACTTATATTTAAACAATTTTATATTTAAAAAAAAAAGCTCCGACCCTCTACTACGTATACACTTAACTCATTTATTTTCTTCCTAGTAATTTAACTAGTTTCTTACTGATGGAAATTTAATAACACACATATTTATATATTAGTGAAAGAACATTTTAGGGATAAATTATTATAAATGAAACTTATTACTTTTTATACTTTAATAAATATCAATATAATTTTCTAAAATTTTAATATAATATTCTAAAGGTTCAACTGACAATAATTTATGATGTATAAGGTTAATTAAATACTTAGAGTAGCTAATATATTAACCTTAAATCTTGAATGACAAAGTTAATTTGAAAGGGGAAAAGGAAAAGAGTACAATTAAAGAGAAAAATTGACTTGTCCTGCTAAATTCCTTTATGTATAAATTTTTATGCTTGGGACACAGATTTGCTTTCATGGATCTGGGCATTCTTCTACACGTGTCATTTTCAAGACTGTCAAGGGGAATGGCTAATGCATATATAACCATCCAGGAACAGCAGGAAGTCCTTCTCCTCTTGACTGTGAGCTACAAAACTTTGAAGTAGGAAGGAGTCTGTAATTATAACACATACTTCCTAGGGGACACCATGGAGATGAAGTTGAAAACCACCATCTGGATTCTTTAAGAGCTATGCTGAGGCATGCCTAATGATGGCAGCTCTGGTAATATACCCCATACTGTCTGGCAACTGCACAATACTTGTTTTAATACATGGTATGTAGGTCATACAGCTTTATGCAAGTGAACCATAAAGGTTTGCGTTCTCTCACTTTATTAAAAAAAACATTGAAATTGTTGGAATACTGAGCCTGAAAACATACATGGCCAAATAGTTAAACTAAAAACATGCTCCTTTTATACATTAATGTACCCTCCTCTACAAAGAACTAGCCCTTATAAAGTTTTAAGTGAACTGTGAAAATTTTATACCATTATTATCCCCATGTTTTGTAACCTGAGGTTAACTATAGTAATTTGAGAACAGGCGCCACTGAACCTTAATGGGAAGTAGTAAGTTTCTGTCTGCCCAGCCTAGTATTTGTCTGTCGTTTTCCTAATGTGACAGTGTAAAATTACTCATCTAAATGCCCCTTTTGGAACCTGACTTCAAAAATCTTTTATGTAAAAGGATGAAAATATTTTCAATATCCTTGGAGTTTGTCCTAGTCCTTAGCTACTTGACCTACTCAATATTATTCAATGGACTGTGTTCTCACCTTGTCCATTCAGGCAAGGCTCTATTCTGGGTGTGAAGTTTAAGTTCAACAGAAGCTATAGTCAGTAGCTCAGATGAGATTTACAAAGCAGCAGAGCAAGAGAGGAATTTATTTCACTGTGTACATACATCATTGTTATGTGCCGTGAGTCGACAACAAATCATAGCAACCCTATAAACAATAACTCTAAACCTTGCCCTAACCCGAGACAACTTCACCATCTCTGACTCACTTGATCCCATTGCCAGTCACTGTGTCAATCCATCTCATCCACTATGTTTTCTTTTTTAAACTAATGTTGACGAGAGTAGGATTTGTTGATGTTGTGTACCATTGAATTGGAACAAACCCATAGCTTCTCCTCTGGCCGGTTTTCAGATTTCTAAGGAGAAGAATGCCCATCTTCCTTCCACACTGAGTGCTTTCAGGATTACAGTGCAACTTCTTACCACAAGCCCACCAGACCTCCTTTAGTTCATTTATAAATGTGATTATTTTTATTTTATTTCCTTATTGGTGTGCTTAACACCTTACATGATGCCAGACTTGCACTGTTGTTTCTGTTATTAGCTGTAATCAATTTTATTTTCTAACTGTTCTTATTGTCATCAAGCTGGAACTAACCAATAGGTGACCATTCAGTGGATTTCCAAAAGCTGCAAGTTGGAAGATTGTCCAGCTTTCTCCTGTGGAGTTGCTGGTGGATTTGAACTCCTAAAGAGTTTTAGCAGCACAGCTTCAAAGGAAATTCACCACAAAAGATCCTGTTGAGTTTCATTATGGGGAAAATTAAGTTTCCTGAATGTGAAGTGTATGAAGAAATTGGATCACACTCTCTTCTCTATCCTCCCAGTCTATTCCTAGCCCTCTGGACATTAGTGTGGGTCTAATACTGCAAAAGAAGGAGGTTTGCAGAGATAAAGGAGCACAGTGATTGTCACAATGAGTTCAAACATAGCAATTATTGTCAATATGATACAAAAACAGGTAGTGTTGTATTCTGTTGTACATAGAGTTATTATGAGTCAGAAACAAGTTGACATCACCTAACAACAATGATATTTTGGTGCTGAAAGGATGTGTACCAATGCTCAACTATCATCTAATCTTGGAATGAGAGAAGAGTGGTTAACATTGTTTGAATCAGGCATGTTAAGTACATAGTATGCACCAAGCATGAATTTCACTGTCTTATGCATACCACCTTCTTTAGTCAAATCTTGATGGATGATGAAGAAATTGAGAGATTGTTGACAGCTTCAATTTGCTTGGCTTTACAATCAACACTCTTGGTACCAGCAGCTAGGAAATTAAAAGACTAATTACACTGGGAAAGTCTGAAATCAGAGACCTCTCCAAGGTACTGAGGAGCAACGATGTCAGTCTGGAGAGTAAGGTGCTCCTGATACAGGCAGGCCATGTTTTTTACAATTACTTGCTATGCATCAGAGAGCTGGACAATGACTAGGGATGATAGAAAGAGAGTTGTTGCCTTTGAGCTTTGGTGCTAGAGAAGAGTATTGAATATATCATGAACTGCTAGGAGAACAAACAAGTTTGTCCAGGACAGAGTGAAGTCAGGCTGCTTCTTGGAGTCAAGGATTCTGTAGCTCTGTCTGACACACTTTGGACATATTGCAAGGCGGGATCAGTCCTTGGAGAGAAACATCATGCTTGGGAGGGTGGAGAGACAGTGCAGGAAAGGGAGACCCTCGATGAGATGGATTGATTCAGTGACTGTGGTAATGGGGGTGCGTGTGTTAGAGACAATAAGATTGGCAATGGATAGAGCAGGGTTTAGGGTTGTTGTACATAGGGCCACTATGAGTCACAAGCAACTCAACAGCGTATAACAACAACAACAACAACAACAACATCTATCTATGTGTAAGATGAAAGTCCTGGGGAAGAAATCTGGAAGTATTAATGATAATAGTCTAAATAACACATTATAATGGTAAAACAACGCTGAATTACATATTGTTTTGGTTGTAGTTGTGTACCATAGAGTCATAACCGACTGATAGCTGACTCTCCAGGGAGTTTTCAGAGACAGTTAATGACATGGAAGGATGCTCATCCTTTTCCAAAGAACAGCTAGTGACTTCAAACTTCGTGCCTTTGGGATTACATATTAGATTTATAATTACCTTTGGGTGGTGAGTTCACTGAAAATTTTCTTTACCTGATGCCGTCATATATTTTTTAATTTTATAAGGGTTAAATATTGTTAGAAAAATACATAGTAGATAATATAATATATAAGCCATGCTTAATAAATAAAAAACATTCCATGTTTCTTGTGAATAAAAACAAAAAATTACATGGTGTATCTATCCTATAATATTGTATTTGACACAGTGATTGGGGCAATGAAGGTAGATGTGCCAAAGGCAGTGAGATTAGCTCAGGTTAGGGCAAGCCTCAGAGCTTTTGTACATAGGATCGGCATGAGTCACAAGTAACTCAAAAGCACATAACAACAAAGAGCAAAATATTGCTGAAGAACATTTAAAAACATCTAGAACAGTACGTTGACATAGAACTGCCAGAAGTTCAAGTTGAGTTTAAAAGAGGCCATGACACTAAGGATAGATATCTTTGCTGATGTCAGATGGATCCTGGCTGAAAGCAGAGAATATCAAAAGAATGTGTGTATTTGTGTGTTTTATAGTCTATGGAAAGATATTTAACTCTGTGGATTGTAAGAAACTATAGCTAAAATTGAGAAGAATAATTATGCTCATAAGAATCCTGTATGTACATCAAGAAGTTGTTGTCCAAACAGAGCAAGGGCACACTACATAGTCTGGAATCAGGTAAGGTGTAGGACTGGAATGTATCTTTCCTCCATAACTTTTCAACCTGTATGCTGAGAAAATCATTTGGGAAGCTGAACTCTATGAAAAAGAATGCAGCAACTGGGTAAGGAAGAAGAATTATTATCAACCTGCCTTATACAGGTGATACAACCTTGCTTGTTGAAAATGAAGAGGACTTGAAGTGCTTGCTGCAGAAAAACAAAGGCTACAGTATAGATTACATCTCAACATCAAGAAGAATAAAATCCTCACTACTGGACTGATACTGTTGTCAGGTGTTGTTGAGTCTAATTCATCTCATAGTGACCCTACAAACATATCTAAAACTCTTGTTCTATTCTCTGCCATTCTCTCAGTTCAAAGGTATCACTTCTAATTCTGTCACCAATAAGTGACTAGAGATATGTGTAATTTTGGCAGTGATGTTGTTATAAGGTGTTTCTAATAGTTCTTCTTTAAATGAACTGGTAGGCAATATAATGATAGATTGAGAAAAGATTGAAATTGTCAACAATTTCATCTTACCTGAATCTACAATTAACATCCTTAGTACCAGCAGTCAGGAGATATTTGCTTTGGCCAAGTCTTCCATCAGAGACTTCCCCAAAGCTCTGAAAAACAGTAACAACAGTTTGAACTTTAAGTTGTACCTGATTGAGGCCATGGTCTTTTCAATCACTTGCTAGGCATCTGACAGTTGGACAACGTATAAGAATGATAGAAGAAGCATCATGCTTTTGAGTTGTGGTGTGAAGAAGAGTGCTGAATAGCTCATGGATGGTGAAAAGAATAAACACAGAAATTGGAGAAATTGCCTCCAGAGTGCCCTTTTGGAGACAAATGTGGTGACGTTTCCTCTCATATACTTTGGACATTTTGTTAGGAGGTGCTATTCCTTGAAGAAGGGCATCATGCTTGGAAAGGTGGAGAGACTTCAAAAGAGAGTAAGACCTTTGATGAGGTGCATTGACCCAGTGACTGCAGAACTGGCTCAAGTATATTGGAGATGTAGTGATGACATCAGATAGGATAGAATTTAGTAATATTGTTCATAGAATTGCTATTAATCGTAGGTAACTTGACAGAACCTTAGAACAACAACAACTCCAAACATATGCACATCTCTGATTTTATGAAGCTTACATAATGATAAAGAAGAAACTGGAAATGAAAACAAATTAGTGACAATTTATTTTAAATAATAATTTCCTCCTATGCTATTAAATGCCTCTAAAAATCAAATGGGGATCAGCAATAAATCAGTTCTAACTCTACAGTACACAACAAATATAACAACAACCCTTTTGGATGATTATATGTGCTTTGAAGATAAATAAAGTATGAAGGAAAGATAAAGTTTGATAAGTAATGGTAAACAACTGTTATGTTGTTTATTGGTATGGGAGTTTTAATTAGGAAGATTTCATACAAGTAAATGCTTAAAGCAGGTGATGGAGTGAATAGAAAGCTATTTAGACTAAGACTACCTCAACCAGATATAAAAATCCAAAAACTAGAAGGTATCTCATTTCTCTGAACTTGTGTAACCATGTAAAGAGGAATAAGAGATGAGCTTAGAGAATGAAAAGTTTTCAGGAATGCAGATATGCAAAAGCTGCTAAGTGACCTGGAAAGCTTAAAAGTGGCATGATCTACTTGTCATCATCATGCTTTCGGGACTGAAAACACACTGAAAGAGTGAGTGGGTAAAAAAAAAAGTTGGGTTAAGTGCAGGAAGAAGAAAACCAGTTGGAAGACTGTGGTGATCATATAGGTTGAAAGGTAGTAGTGACTTGAATCACTGAGGTTTTGAATAGTATTATGAATATAATGTGAAGACAGAACTAAGAGAATTTTGGGTTGAGTGGTTATGAATTGTGAAAGAAAGGAAGCAAGGATGATCACAAACTTTCAACGAGACCTTGAAAATTCCAAGTGTGTAATTGCCATTAGTGGATATCCAAAGACTTGGGAAGACCAGTTTGGGGATATGGTTAGGAATTTGTTTCTGAATAAGTTAAATCTAGTAATTCAAGGGGGAAAAAATTCATTCAAGAATAAATAGATCTATCAAGTGGGCTGCTAGCAAAACTGGAGTTAGGAGACAGGACTTGGAAAGTTTGTTCCTAGATCTACAGTAAAACCTATAAAAAGCATAAACCTGTCAAAGTTAACTTCAGTATTTACCACCAGCAGAGAGCCACAGAAAAAAAGCTAAGACTGTATATACTCAGTAGAGAACTAAAAAAGACCAAAAGTGGAGAAAAAATGCCATCCTGTTGAATTCTATCTTTTACAAATATTAACAGTTTCTAGCACAGATACTGATGCTGTTAAATCAACAAGAATATCTTTAGAAAAAAGAAGATAAATAAAAATGGATAGGAGGAAATGAACATTTATGAAAAATACCACACATTGATGTAGAGTAGATGCCAATTCATTGCAACTTTGTAAGATAGAAGAGAATGCTCCATATGGTTTGCAAGGCTGTGATCTTTATAACAACAGACTGTTACATCTTACTCACACAGAGTGATTGATGTATTGAAACAGTCAACATTTCAGTGAGCAATGGAAGTGTTTAACCACTGCAATCACCCTCTCCAGAAAAACCTGTTTGTTCTCCTAGCAGTCCATGGTATATACAACACTCTTCTCCAGCACCAAAGCTCAAAGGCATCAATTCTCTTTCTATCATCCCTATTCACTGTCCAGATCTCCGACGAATAGCACACAATTGTGAATACTGTACCCTTGATCAGGCGCTCCTTAGTCTCCAGCCTGACATCATTGCTCTTCAGTACTCTGGAGAGGTTCTTGACAACTGACTTTCCAAATGCAATTCATCTCTTGATTTCCTGGCTGCTGGTACCAAGAGTGCTGACTATGGAGCCAAGCAAACTAAAACTGTTAACTATCTCAATCTCTTCACCATTCATACTGGTGCTGCCAATTGACCCAGTGGTGAGAATCTCTGTTTTCTTGGTTTTGAGTTGCAATCCATATTGAAGGCTACAGCCCTTGCGCTTCTGCAGTAAGCACTTCAGGTCCTCTTCTGTTTCAGCAAGCAGAGTGGAAAAAACATACCAAGCAAATAGCATTCAGGAAAAAAAGCAGGAGTAACATTAGTAATCTTTAATAAGATAGATTTTAGAAAAAAAAATCTAATTATAATGGACAAGGAAGGACATTATGTAATGCTTAAAGGAGCAATAAAATAAGAAGACATAACCATAATAAATATCTATGCATCAAATATTAGAGGTGCAAATTATACAAAGCAAACATTAAGATAAGTGAAAAATGAAAAGATGACACCACAATAGTAGAAGCAACTTTCAAACACCTCTCCGAAAGAAAGATAAAACCATCAGAAATAAACTCAACAAAGACACTGAAGAATTAAATTGTTGTTGTAGTGGTTTTTAAGTGCTGTTGAGATGAGCACAACTCATAGCAATCCTATGAACAAAAGATCTGAATCCTGTTCTGAAACTATCATTATTTCTCTGATGTTCACAGAATTTCCAAAAGTATGTTGTTTAGGAAGTGGGTGTCGATCCTTCTTCCAAGCCTGCCTTAATTTGGGAGTTCCAACAAACACTGTCCACCCTGGGTAACCATTATGGCATTTGACATATCAATGGCATAGTGTTTAGCGTCACAACAAATCCAAGTTCCCTCAGCACAGCAAACTGAAAGATCAGTGTTTTGTGACTTAGGAGAATGTTCTTCCAAAACAAAATTAACACCAACCAGCTTTTAAATACGAAGACTCTGGACAAATTGTCAACATCAGGATGGATGGTGAAGAGGTTGAGATTGTTCATAGCTTTAATTTCCTGGCTGCTGGTGCCAAGACTGTTACTGTTGACTGTGGAGCCAAGCAAATTAAGCTGTGTACAATCTCAATCTCTTCACCATCCATCCTGATGCTGCCAATTGGTCCAGTGGTGAGAATCTTTGTCTTCTTGGCAATGAGCCTCAATCCATAATCCAAAATCTTACCTGAGATATATTGTCTCCAAAATCTTACCTGGGATATACTGTCTCTTAAAATTGGCTAGAGGGTAATTTATAGGTCAATTGCAGTTTGATGATACATGACAACATAATATCGCATTCAAGAGCTAGAACTTGAATATCAACAACTCAAACACTGCTACTGAGTAAAACCCAACTCATAGTCAACCTTGAAATGGGATTTTGAGGCTCAAAATCATATAGGAGGAGATTGCTCATCTTTCTTTTGCGTAGCACCTGGCAAATTTGAACCCCTAGAGAGACAACATGTTTAGGTTAATGACACAATTCCTTATGGATTAAGTGATCAGAGTTCTCTTTAGAATTTAACCACAGGCATTATATTCTCCTCAATTAGCAGGCAATGTATTGAGTACCTGCATAGGACAAACATAATTAAACACTGTTATCCTAAAGGTTGGTGCTTCACCTTCATCAGAAACAATATGGGAAATAAAAAGATGCTGGCATTTCATTTTTGCAAGGCCATAGCCTTGAAAATTTTATGGAGTAATTTTCTGCACATAGGCATTGCCATAATTCAGAATCAAGTCAGTGGCAACTGGCTTTATTTTTAGCTTTAGCAAAGAATGGAAGATTGTTGAATATAATTTAGACATATCAGAGTGGGTTAGAATGCAATTTTGACATTATCTTCATTGTAAATACAATTAGGATGTCATGCCATACCCTCTAATCTTTAGATTTTAGCAAATCACCAGGTCTCATTTTTATTTCCAGGTGTTTCTCAGTTATTGCTCACTCATTTTTATTCAGGAATATTTTAAGAGAACTTTAGAAACAATGTTTTCTGGCATAGTTGGTATGCTATCTTCATTTCACCAGAAGTATCCTAGTATATAAGGAAAGGATGCCCCTCTGTTTTCCTTTATTCACAAAAGAAAAATGTCTTGTGTCCTTATGAACACATTTCCAGAGATAGATTGACTTTTCAAAAAAGAGATACCTTTTCATGAATGATTCTACCATGGAGACAGCTCTGTTAAGAGAAACAAATGATATATTGATTAATGTGAGTTAAGCTTGATGTTATCTGTTCTTTCTTGATTTACTATCTAACTCTGATACTGCGGGTCCTTTTGTATTGAATTTCTGCTTTGGATCAAAATTGTACCCTATAATAGTAATTTCAGTTACATTTATCTGACAAGGATCAGATATAGACCCTGTTGGACTGTGATTGCTGTTGTCCGTATTAATCACTAGGATAAGCTAACTTTGGTGGTGGATAAACCTGTTCATTGTGATGTAGGTTGATAAATATTCTGTCTTTTTAGAAAGAGTATAAATCCTTTCTGATTATAAATAAAACATTTCTATGAAGACCACAATAGGCATAAAAAACATGCCAAGCAAAAATTCTCATGCAACAAGTGACGGTGGGCATGAAACATTGTAAAAGAAATGAAATTGGAACTTCTTGCCATGTGGAAAAATTAATTGCCTTTCTTGCTCATGTATTTTTGAGGGCCATAAAATGCTTTCTTTTTTTAATCTTAGTTGCTTTTTTACTATTGGTGTCATGTTCACTCCCAAAATGTGGATGTAACCAACTATTAAACAATAAATCAACAAAGTTCACATTAATCTAATATGTATGTAGTGAGCTTTCCAGTCTATCTTAAAAGTAGCCTTCTAGATCTTTTTTTGGTCCATAAGTATTCCACCCACTTCCAATGTCAAAAGTTGTTGCTGATAGTATTGAAAGGTATGTTTCTCAACCTACTCTATGACAGTGGACCACCAAATCTATTCAGCACAAGAGAAGGCACAGCAAACATTCAACATCTCCAGATAATGTAAAAGAAAAGCAATGGATAGAGAAAAGAAAACTGACTGCAAAATTACATGTAAATTCCTCCCAGAAAGAAACAATGTAACTGACTGCAATTCTGTACAATTATTGCAATAAAAATTAAACCAAGAGGCTTACTCACCATATACAGTGGCATCCAAAGGTAATAAAGGAGGTCAGAATTGCTTCCACTGTGGAAAGCTGGCCCACTTCAGTAGACATTGTCATGGACGAGAGCCACAGATAGGCAAGGGAGTAGAGAGGAAGCTCCCACTCACTTGCTTTAAGTGTGGATCTGAAGGACACTTGGCCAAGGTGGCCCACATCAGGTCCTCGTGGCTGACATGACTGAGAGGCCCCAGCTCCCAGCTGGAAACAAAGGAGGATGCTTCAATGATTTAGACCCTCCCACAAGAGCTGTGGGTGAGCATTAACATTACTGGTAAGTATATTTGTTTTCTCCTGGACACAGAGCCTACTAATTGGTCCTAAAAGGCTTCTGAGGTCCCACTCTTCTCACTATTTCGTAGTTGTTGGAATTGACGGAAAACCTCATAAGCAGTTCCTTACTTCACCTCTGCCTTGCATGCAGACTTCCAAGTTGTAAAACAACCCGGTGGTAGTTGTAATTTGGTCCAGGACTTAAGAACAATAAATGACATAGTTGAGCCTCTACATCTTTTTTTTCTTTCTATCATTATATTTTATTAATTTTCATAAACATTTACAGAAATTTTGGGCTTCCACTCATTCATTGTTGCACTGAGCCTCTACATCTTGTGGTTCCTAACCTTTATACTATAATAGACAAAGTGTTAGTCAATAGGCCTTTTATTGTAAGAACTACCTTCCCTCTATAACTTGATTTGTGCCACTGTTAGAACCTCTACTTGGAATATATTGCTTTTTATTTTTTGACTCATGTGCTTTTAACTTGTTAGTTAAATTTGTGTCTTCTAGGCTGCAACACTTTCATTATATATATTCAAGGATATGTACATGTACAGCTAAGCACAATGATAACAGTGCATCTAAATTCCAAAATCAATCTCCATAATAGTCTACGTGTTTCCTATTGCCAAAGGGGCCCTTTAGAGTAGTGAGAGAAGATCTTCACCCTGAAACCCACAGTGTCTCTTTTCAGCAGTAGGTAGCTAAGAGAATACGCCATCCCTTTTTCCTTATGAATGAGGGTGAAGTCTCTCTCAGGGAGGAGTGATAGGAAATGGCAAAGGACACACTGACAAAGGAGATTAATCAGAACTGGCTTTGACAAGCACTGTGGCAATTGGACAAGTAAAACAGACTGTCGGGGGTTGGGGGAAGAAGAACGAACTGGGGAGGAGAGTAGAGAAAATAGTGCAACGACAAACGAATGAAAACCCAAAATCTCTGACAATGTTCATTAAAATTAATAAAATTTAACAATAAAAAAATTAAACCCAGTATAATTATATTACTTATTTCTGTTCTTCAGTGTTTAGCATGGATATCTGGCAATTCCCTATTGATATTCACTATATCAGTCTTCTTTTTTTTAATTATCTTTAGTAGGATTTTATTTGCATATAAGTTTAATGTTTTGTTCAATAATTTTCACATTCTGTTAGATCACTTATTTTGTTGTTGCTGATGAGTTGATGGAAACTATTAGGAATTTCTTCTAGTCAATTGGCCATATCACTGTTTTGGTAATTTCTTGGTGTAGACTAGTGAGCACATCCAAAGGTGTATCTATTTTTTGAGGCTGGATTAAGAAGAAAGTGTGTCATAAGGAATATCCTTGATGTTGTTAAATGAATATTAGCTTAAAGCAGAAAATACCAGTAGAAAGTATATTTGCATTTTGCTGACTATGGGAAGGCTTTTTACCTTAGGGATCTAAAGAAATTATGGCTGACATTGAAAATAAGAGAATCCCAAAACATTTAATTGTGCTAGTATGAAACCTAAAACTACACCAGAAAACTGCAAGGAAATAATGCGTGGTTTAAAATCAAGAAGGGTGTCCATCAGGGCTGCATATTTTCTACACACCTATTCAATCTGAACACAAAACAAATCATTTGAGAAGCTGGATTCTTTGAAAAAGAAAGTAACATTAGATCTGATGAAGACTCATCAACAGCCTGCATTATACAGATGATATAGACTTGATTGCTGAAAGTGAGAAAGATATGAAATGCTTACTGTGGGGGATCCAAGATTACAGTCTTCAATAAGGATTACATCTTTACATCAGGAAATAAAAGTCCTCTTCTGGGCCAGTAGATAACATTGTGATAGATGGGTGAAAAAGATTGATGTTGCTAATGACTTAGTTTTCACTTGGCTCAGCAATCAAAACACAAGGTAACAGCAGTTAAGAAATCAAAAGACATGTTACATTGGGAAAATTAGCTATCAAGAATGAAGGATCTCTCCAAAGTGCTAAAGTGCAGTGATTTATGTTTAATGACTAGGGTGCACATGATCTAGGCCATTATATTTTTAATTGCTTCCTTTGCATCTGAAAGTTGGACCATGAATAAAGATGATTGAAGAAAAATGCAAGTCTTTGAATTGCAGTGTTGCCAGAGAGTACTGAATATAAAATGATCAGCCGAAAATATGAACAAGAGTCTTGTAATACATGCAACCAGTATTCTCCTTAGAGGCAAAGATGCTGAATTTTAATCTCTAGTATTTTGAGTAAGTGGTTAGGACTATGCTGCAATTACTGTGTCAATCCATCTGGTTGAGGGTCTTCCTTTCTTTTGCCAGGTCTCTTCCTTTCCAAGCATGATGTCCCTCTCCAAAGAATAACCTCTCCTAGCAACATGCCCAAAATACATGAGACAAAGCATTATCATCTTTACCTCCAAAGAGCACTCTGACTGCATCTTCTCCAAGACATATCTGTTTATGCTTTTGGCTATCCATAAGATATTCAGTACCCTTCTCCAATGCCACAGTTCAAGTACATCAATTGTTCTGCTTATTTATTGTTTTGCTCTCAGATGACTAGGAAGTGATTGAAAAGCAACACCATAGAAGAAAGATAGATAATCTCATTCCATGGGATTTACAGTCACATAAACCTAATAGAGTTTCAGCTATAAGTCGGCTTGACTCAATAGCTGAGTGAATATGAAAGACCCCTGTGACCTCAGTTGAGTCTCCAGATTAGTGAAGAGCAATGATATCAGTTTGAGTTTTAAAAGGCATCTGGTTAAGTGACACAATGAATAAAGATAACAGAAGAATTGATGCCTTTGAACACTGGTGTTGGAAAAGAGTGTTGAATATCTCATGTATTACACAAAAGAACAAACCGATATACCTTGGATAAGGAGTAATCAGAGTACTCCTTGGAGGCAAAAATGATGAATCTTCCTCCCACATACTTTTGGCATGTTACTAAGAGAGGCTATTTCTTGAAGAGGGACATCACACTTGGGAAGGTGAAAGCATGGTGACGAGAGGAAGACCTTTAAAGAGGGGGGTTAACTTAGCAACTGCAGCAATAAGCTTGAGTGTGTTAGAGATTATGGAAACGGCATGGGATAGGACAGGGTTCGAATCAGTTGTCCATAGGATCCCTAAGAATACAAATTGACTCAATGGCAGCAAACACATCTTCAGTTGAATAACTACGAAGTGTTGTAAAAATTATACTTTTCTTTAGAAATAGTTATAGGACTAAAATACATAAAATATCTATGTCAATTATGTATTAAGAAACATCTTTTTTTCTGTTTTGCTTAACATATTCAGTGTCAGAAAAGATGGACTTGGTGACAGAAATGAGGCTGGGGATAAAATGATAGAATTCTCTACAATTAATGATTTATTCAAAGCAAATACCTTTTATAAGAAACACAAATGCCTGCTATACACATAGATTTCACCTGATGTGATGATAGGAATCAGATTTATTACATTTGTGGAAGGAAATTGTTGGAGAAGTTCAATATCAGAAGTGAAAACTAGGCCAGGTGCTGATTGTGGAACAGGTCATCAACTACTCGTGTGTGAGTTTAAAGTCAAAGAACGATAAATCATATCCACAGGAATCAAAATTTGATCTTTAGTTTATGCCCCCTGAATTTAAAAATCAACTCAGGAGTAGGTTTGAGGTCTTGAACACTAATAAAAGAAGACCAGATGAGCTATGGGAAGGTATGAAGAATATCATTCATGAAGGGTGCAAAAAGTCATTCCAAAGATGAAAGAACAAAAGACCAAAATGAATGTCAGAAAAGACTCTGAATATTGTACTTGAGTGGCGAGACTCCAAAGAAAAGAAAATAAATCAAGAATTTAAGGAGCTGAATAGAAGATTTCAAAGGGCAGCTCATGGAGACAAGGTAAAGTATTTTATTGTGTAGGAAACCATCCTGAGCCCTCTTGGCTCTGGCACGAGCAACACTATTTTGCCCGTGGACTTCATTTCACATACCCACTGCAGACACAGAGAGCCCAAGCTCAGCATAAGGCAGCCCCGCCCATCCCTGGGTCACTGCCTCTGGGCGTGCCTCTCCTACCTGCTGTAAACTGATATTTTGGGGCTGGGCTTCTGTAGTTTCCCTATAAATATCTGTGGAATTATTGAATAAACGGGGCTTGATCAGGGAACCTTGTCTGGCCCCATTCTCTCGTGTTCCTGTTCCTCTTTTAATCCGCACAGGTCCCACTCTAGAACACGTGTGAACCCGCAGGTCGGTTTCAGCTGGCGGTTTCATTATTGAAATGTGCAAGAGTCACTGGAGTCATAAATTCAAAGGGCTGAACATACTCAGTGTTTCTTAAGCTGAAGGAACTAAAGAACAAATTCCTGCCATGAGTTGTAATGCTTAAGGATGCTGTGGAAAAAATCTTGAAAGATTTAGGAAGCATTAAAAGAAGATGGAAGGAGTATACATAGTTGTACCAATAAAAATTGGCTGACAGAATAATTTTAAGAAACAACATATAAGCAAAAGGCAATGATGATGAAGGAGTAAGTACAGGCTGCACTGAAGGACTGGGGGAAAATTAAGCCCCAGGAATTGACATATTTCAACAAACAGATGCTGCTCTGGATGTGTTCACCTAAGTTGTGCCAAGAAATCTGGAGGATAACTATTTGACCAAATTTATTGCCATTCCAAAGTAAGGTGAGTGTATAAATTATCAAACAATATCAGTAATATCACATACAAACAAAATCTTGCTAAAGATTATCCAGAAACGAGTGGAACAGTACATTGACAGAGAACTACCAGAAATACAAGCTGGATTTAGAAGAGGTCATGGCATTTAACTGTGTGGATTGCAACAAATTGTAGTTAACCTTGAGAAAAATAGGAATCTCAGGACACTTGATTATGTTAATGCAAAACTTATACTTAGACCAGGAAGCAGTACTCAGAACGGAGCAGAGAAACACCAAATGGTTCAAAAGCAAAAAGGGAGTGCATCAGGGATGCATCCTGTCTCCATACCTTTTCAATCTATATGCAGAACAGATCATTCGGGAAGCATAGTTTTAAGAGGAGGAATGTAGCATCAGATTTGGAGGACGATTCATCAATGACTATTTATGCAGATAACACAAACTTGCTTGCTGAAACTGAAGAAGACTTGAAGCACTTGCTGCAGAAGGTCAAGAATTGCAGTAGTCAATATGGATTGAAACTCAATATCAAGAAGACAAAGATCCTCATCAGTGGGTTGATTAGATAGATGGAGAAGAGATTGAGATTGTTAACAATTACAGTTTGCTCAGATCCACAATCAACACTCTTAGTACCAGCAATCAGGAAATCAAAAGAAGAATTGCCCTTGGGGAACGCTCCAGAGAACTGAAAAGCAAAAATGTCAGTCTAGAGACTAAAATGAGCCTAATGCAGGTCATGGTCTTCACAATTACTTGTTTTACTTCAGAGAGCTGGACCATAACAAAGGATGACAGAAAACTAATAGATGCTTTTACATTGTGCCGCTGGAAAAGAGTTTTGAACCTACCATGGACTGCCAAAAAAGCAAATAGGTCTATCTTGGAGAGGGTGAAACAAAGTCTATTCTTGGAGGCTAAGATTTTGAAGCTCCATGGCCAAGAGAGACCGGTCCTTCAAGAAGGACATCATGCTTGAAGTGTGGAGGGACAGCACAGGAAAGAACACCCTGAATGAGATGGATTGATGTAGTAACTGGGGCAGTAAGAGTTGGTGTGTTGGAATTAGTGAGACTGGCTCAGAATAGGGCAGAGTTCAGAGCTGCTGTACATAGGGTCAGTATGTGCTGTGAGCGACTCAATGGCACATAACAGCAACAACAATAGCATATATATACAGGGGAAATATTTATTTATTGCTCAATATGCATTATGAAGAAAAAAACAGGAATAATTTAGTCCTACTCTGCCTATTGAAGAACTATTATTTTGGAATTTGAGAATAAAAGAAATGGCCTAATATGCATATTGCATATTTTATGTTACAAGAAGCAAATTTTTATTTTAATATTGCAAGTAAGTATAGTTAAGGAATTTTAAATGTGATTTATCTTTATTCATTTTATACCTGGCATATTTGTACCTACATTAAAGATTGGGCAATCTCCTTTTATGAAATGTTCAGCCTCTGAAAATTCACTGGAGAATCAGCTATGAATTGGTTCCCACTTGATGATAATGAGTATTTTGAGTTTTCATAAATAAGTGCACTCATGTTCTAGTTCCCGTCGTTGTTCCAGTCGTTTTTGGATAATCTTCAGTAAAATCTTGCTTGCATGTGAAATCAGTGAGATTGTTCTGTAGTTTCCACATGCTGTTGGGTCACCTTTCTTTGGGATAGGAACAAATATCGATCTCTTCCAGACAGTTGGGAAAGTGGTTGTAAAATCCAAGTAAAATTCAAGATTTTACTGAAGATTATCCAAAAATGACTGGAACAGCACATCAACAGAGAGCTACCAGAAATCCAGGCTGGGTTTAGAAGGGGTCGTGGTACTAGAGATATTGTAGCTGATGTTAGATGGATCTTGGCTGAAAGCGGGGAATACCAGAGGAATGTCTATCTGTGTTTTATTGACTATGCAAAGGCATTTGACTGTGTAGATCATAACAAACTGTGGCTGACTCTGAGAAGAATGGGAATCCCAGAACACTTGATCGTTCTAATGCGAAACTTATACTTGGACCAGGAGGCAGTCGCCAGAACAGAGCAAGGGAACACTGCATGGTTCAAAATTGGGACGGGCGTACCCAGGGATGCATCCTATCTCCATACCTTTTCAACCTATATGCAGAACAGATTATCCGGGAGGCTGGGCTCTATGAGCAGAAATGTGGGGTCAAGATTGGTGGAAGATTTATCAACAATCTGCGTTATGCGGATGACACAACCCTGCTTGCTGAAACAGAAGAGGACCTGAAGCGCATGCCGCAGAGCGTCAAGGACTGCAGCCTACAATATGGATTGAGGCTCAATGTCAAGAAGACAAAGATTCTCACCACTGGACCAATTGGCAGCATCAAGATGGATGGTGAAGAGATTGAGATTGTACACAGCTTTAGTTTGCTTGGCTCCATAGTCAACAGTCTTGGCACCAGCAGCCAGGAAATTAAAAGGCGCATTGCCATGGGAAAGTCTGCTGTTAAGGACCTCTCCAAAGTACTGAAGATCAGTGGTGTCTCTCTGGAAACCAAGGTGCTTATGATACAGGCCATGGTCTTCGCAATCACTTGTTATGCATCAGAGAGTTGGACAATGACCAGGGAGGATAGAAGGAGAATTGATGCCTTTGAGCTGTGGTGCTGGAGAAGAGTATTGAGAATACCATGGACTGCTAGGAAAACAAACAGATTTGTCCTGGAAAGGGTTAAACCGGGTGGCTCCTTGGACACAAGGATTCTGAGGCTCCATCTAACATAATTTGGATATGTTGTGAGGAGAGATCGGTCCTTAGAGAGGGACATCGTGCTTGGGAGGGTGGAGGGACGGTGCAGGAGAGGAAGGCCCTCTATGAGGTGGATTGATTCAGTGACTGGGATAATTGGAATGGGAGTGTCGGAGTCAGTGCGATTGGCACAGGAAGAGCGGAGTTTAGGGCTGTTGTGCATAGGGTTGCTATGAGTCGCAAGCGACTTAACAGCATATAACAACAACAACAGCCACAACAACATGTTCTAGTCCTCAGGGCATTGTGCTGCTAAATGGAAGACTGTATTTCGGGCAGTTCCAGCCAAGGTGTTTTATAGGAAAATGGACCATATTCTCCTCCCTTCAATATTTATAGCCATGGAAAGCTGATGTGTGACTGTATGGATAACAAACAGTCCAAAAGCAATGAGTAAGCAGAAAGTCAAAGAAAACGATTTTCCTCTTTTTCGGTAGACCATTGTCTGGAATCTGACAAATTGCTGTAGATAACTACAAAAGATTATGAGAAAAATATTTTAAGTAAACAAATACTATTTTGTTGTTGAGATTATATTATCTATTTCCATTGTATATTTGGTGTTTAGTACATAAAGGTGTGTTTTCTAGTTTGGGGTTGAGATTAGGGTGTGGCTGTTGTTCACAATATGGTACTCCTGAGTGGTTTAGATTTGGTCTCATATTTAAAACAGGCTTTTGGACTCTCAGGCTTGTGGTCCTCAGGTCTGGTTTTTGTGAATCTCCGTTCCATTAAAAAAAAAAAAAAAGCTTGCCTCCAGAAACTATAAATTTAGAGAAAAGATGCAAGTTTTGCATTCCAGACTTTTGTTCATAGGGTCACTATGGATTGTCTAAGTCTCTATGGCACTTAACAACAACAGTGCGTAAAGAGTTTTATGACACAATAATTTTTAAAAAAAGCAACTTTCTTCTCTATTTGAATTTACCATTGCCTCGACAGAATAAAGATGGACAATATGGTAGCTGGCTACAATGCAGGACAATGAGATGACTATATATTTTAAATTGTTGCATCTTCATCCATATGTAAGATTTTTCTAAGTGCATTTCATTCTAATTGTCATCTGTCACTCTATTTCTTCCTTCTGGAATTTCTCTTTTGTTGAAATAAACCACTATTAGGTATGTTTCTGGAAATGCAAAATACAGACGTTCACTCCTTCTAACTTCACAGCTAGGTTGAGTTTGAGTAAGACTGGTGGGAAAATGGTGTTTTAAAAAACCATGAAGCCAGCAGAATAGTAGAGTGGACTTGGGGTAGGGATAGATTGTATAACAATGAAGTAATTTCTTTTTCCAAAGAGAAACGTGAACTAGGAGAGGGAGGGGCGAGGGCACGGAGGAAAGTGTGAAACAATGAATGAATGGAAATCCAAGTTCTCTATAAACTTTTGTTAACATCATAATTTAAAGAAGAAAGGAAAAATAATGAAGAAACAATACTAATTCTTATATTTTAGATATTAGATTGATTGATTGAGATATTTCTTTGGGCCAGAATTATTTTCAACTTTATAAAGATTATATAATGATGAAAAGAGTACACATAGTCACTGTACCAAAAAGAATTGTATGACATAGAAGAATTTCATTAAACAGTGTATGATCAACAGAATGAGGAAGTTCAAGCTACTCTGAAGGAACTAGCAAAAAACAAGGCCCCAGGAATTGACAGCATACCAATAGGCATATTTCAACAAACAGATGTTGGTCTGGATGTGCTCACCACATTGTGCCAAGACATCTGGGGGACAACTACCTGGCCAATTTAGTGGAAAAGGTCCATATTTATTCCCATTCCAAAAAAGGTTATCTAACAAACATTATCATCAATGACAGATGGACCTTAGCTGAAAGCAAAGAGTATCAGAGGAAAGTCTATCTGTGTTTCATTGACTATTCAAAAATCATTTGACAGTGTGGATCACAACAGCTTGTGGCTAACCTTTAGAAGAATGGGAATTGCAGTACACTTGATTGTATTAATGTGAAACCTATGTTTGTACCAGGAGGCAGTCATCAGAATAGAGCAAATAAACACTACATGTTTCAAAATTAGGAAGGGAATGCATCAGGGATGTGTTCCGTCTCCATGTATTTTCAATGTTTATGTGGAACAGAGTGAGGTGTGTAGCATCAGGTTTGAAGGAAGATTCATCAACAACCTGCATTATGCAGATGATATGACCTTGCTTGTCAAAACTGATGAGGAGCTGAAGCATTTATTGAAGAGAGTCTGGGACTGTAGTCTTCAATATAGATTGAAATTTAACATAAAGAAGGCAAAGATATTCACCCCTGGGCCAATTGACAGCAACATGATAGATGTATAAGAGATCGAGGTTGTTAACAATTTCAGCTCACTTGGCTCCACAATAAACATTTTTAGCACCAGCAGTCAAGAAATGAAGAGGCAAATTGCACTAGGGAATTCTCTTGTCAGGAACCTCTCCAAAGTGCTAAAGAACAATTATATCAGTTTAGAGACTAAGGTGCACCTCATCCAGGCCATGGTCTTTACAATTACTTGCTATTACATCGCAGGTGACACAATGCACATAATAACAAAAATATGCTATGACAGTTTTGGAAGCAGGAGTGACATCCACTTCCTAAATAATATGCCTCCATAAACAAATAACAACTAAACAAATAGGTTTGTTTTGGAGAGGATAAAATCAAGTCTCTTCTTGGAGGCAAGGATTTTGAAGCTCCATCTAATATATTTCAGATCCATAGCCAGGAGAGACCAGTCCTTGGACAATTAGATCGTGCTTGGTAGGGTGGAGGGACAGCACAGGAGAGAAAGAACTCAGATGAGATGGATTGACACAGTAACTGGAACAATGGGATTATGTGTATCAGAGTCAGTGAGATTAGCTCAGGATAGGACAGCCTTCGGAACTATTGTACATAGGTCTCCATGAGTTGTGGGCAACTAGATGACACATAACAACAATGACGATGATAAAAGTTGTCTATATATTAACTGGACAATGAATAAGGATGACAGAATTATACTGAAGCCTTTGAGTTTTGGTGCTGGAGAAGAGTAGTTAGTTTCTTTTGGACTGCTAAAGGAACAAACAGATATGTGGTGGAGAAAATGCAGTCAGAGCTCTCGTTGGAGGCAAAGATGAAAACGTTCCATTTCATATACTTTGCACGTGTAATTAGGAAAGGCTATGCGTTCAAAAGGAACATTTTACTTGGGAATCTGGAGGGTAGGCAAAAGAGAAAGACCTTTAACAAGATAAATTGACACAGTGACTGTAGCAATGGGCTCAAGTATATCAGAAATGAAGATGGTGGCAGGACAAGTTTCAGCTACATTGTTCATAGGATCATTGTGAGTCATACTTAATGACACCTAACAAAAGTAGTAATGTATATAATCACTTAAATTAGTTTTCACATTTCAGTGACAATATAAAATACATTACAGTTAAAATTAACTATGTTCTGTGATAAACTCTTCATTCCAGTAATTGTTTAAAATGTATTAATTCTCTTTTCATAGCAAATAGGAATTAACTTCAACTTGAAAAACTTACTGGTTCTCTTCACAGATATCAACACACTTGTATGTATTTATTAACTGACCACTTTTCAATCAGAAATAAATTATATAGCTAAATTAACCAGAACATGTTAAATAAGGCAAGCATATAATTAGAAGACATAATGAGATTCCTTTAACTGAAGTGTAGATTAGAATTAAATTTTTATGGAAGACAGAAGAGTGTGATTATACTCATTTGACACAGTATAGGCTTGTCTTTATTTTCATATTAATACTTGTACTAAGTAGAAAGGAATTGGCAGATACAGAGGAATTTAAAGAAATAACATGGTGATGAAGGAAGAATTTCAAACTGCTTTGAAGGAAATAGCAAAAAATAAGGCCCCAGGAAGAGATGGTATACCAATTGAAGCATTTCAGATAACAGATGTTGCCCTGGATGTGCTCACCAAGTTGTGCCAAGAAATCGGGAGAACAACCACTTGGCCAACTGACTGGAAGAGATCTATATTTGTTCCCATTCCAAAGAAAGGTGACCCAACTGAGTGTGGAAACTACAGAACAGT
>NW_006400114.1:1596382-1626122 GCF_000299155.1 Elephantulus edwardii
CGGTTGGCGCAGGATAGAGCAGGGTTTAGGGCTGTTGTGCATAGGGTCGCTATGAGTCGCAAACGACTCGATGGCACATAACAACAACAAACAACTAAGTAGACCGTATAACTTTTGGAGAGAAAATACCTTCTGTTTTAAAATATATACCTTCGTGAAACCCTCAGACAAAACATATCATCTTAAAGTCTGACAGTTAATTTCAAAGTGAAATGGAGTAATTCCTTCGTGTTTACCGTATGAGCACACAACGATCTAGATTTCTACTAGTCCGTTTTAGTAATATCACTAACAAAATTTATTGTTATAATTACATTTAACAGAATAAGATTAGAATATACTTATGAAGTATTTTGAGAGAATTTTAGAAGTGTTTTAGTGGAAAGAGAGTTGAGAGAACATTTTGTGCAGTTTAAGAAAAAAAAATCAAATCTTTGAGACCAGTTTCCATAGGTTTTTGGTATTATTTCTAGTGTCATTTTTATTATTTGCTGAATTATCACATTTCCACTCATGAAGAATATTTTATTAGGGAAAGAAGTTGGAGAGTGGCAGAGGCAAAAAAAGTATCACCCAGTGAAAGTCCAGCCTTTAGCCCAACAATCTCGTTGCTCAATTCCTCAATAAATATAGGTTTCAGTTTCAGTTCAGCAGTCAAATCCAAATCATCCAATAAGGTTTACATCAGAGCAGTTATAATTCAGCTTCTCCTCGAACATCTGGGAAGAACAGCTAAACCTTGAACTGTGGCCAAAACAAATGCAAGAAATATCAGGTCCCATCTTACATTTCTCCACGACAATGCCACAGTCTCTACCATCAGGATCTCACTTTCAGCAGAATTTGACACTAGAAGACTTCCTCCCCTCAAGTCTTGCTATTATAAGTCTAACTGACCTAATTCTTTCTCACTTCAAGTCTTGCTACTCATTGTGAGATTCACTTTTTCTTAGTCTATTCTCACAGCCTAAGCTGATTGGCAAGACCATGTGTCTGTGGTTAAGATAGCTGGAGAGAAGAGCTGGCTTAACTATAATGGCTTAAAAAAACTAAAACCCAACAAACAAAAAGCCAAACCCCAACTTTTAGCCTAATACCACAGAGCTGGAGTTGGAGAACAAAAAGGAAAGAATTGATTTGGCATTTCTCAGCTGAAAGAACTGAAAAACAAATTTAAGCCTCCAAGTGCCATACTGAGAGATGCTATGGGTAAATCTTGAATGATCCAGGAAACACCATTGGATAATGATGGAAGAAATGGAAGATAATGGAAGAAATAACACAAAGTCACTGTGTTAAAAAAAAAGCTGAAAGAACCATTTTAAGATGTAACATATGGATAAATTAATGACAATGAAGGAAGAAATTTAAGTTATTCTGAAGCTATTGGAAAAAGACAAGGTCTAAGAATTAAGGATAACAATTTGAATGTTGCAATAACATATGCAACTTTTTATGTGTTCAACAGCTTGTGTCAGGGAATTTGAAAGAATACCTTATAAACTGACTGGAAGAGATACGTATTTGCTCCCGTTCCCAAGAAAGATGAACCAACAGAATGTGAAAATTATGGAACTATACCATTAATATCACAAGCAAGCAAAATCTTCCTAAAGATTATCCAAAAATGACTAGAATAATACACTGACAGTGAACTGTCTGAAGTTCAAGCTGAGTTTAGAAGAGTCCATGGCAAGAGGGATACCATTGCTGATTTCAGGGGGATCTTGGCTGAAAGAAAAGAATACCAGAAGAATATCTACCTATGTATTATTGACTTTGCAAAGATATTTGGCTAATACTGATATGAATTGGAACCTTAAAATATTTAATTATGCGTATATAAAACCTATACCTATACTAGGAAACGATTGTATGAATACAGCAAGGGAGCACTGCATGGCTTAAAGTAAAAACCAAAAAAAAGGTGTGTTAGTACTATATTCTTTCTCTATAGCAGTTCAATTTGTGTGCTACACAAATCATTTGAGAAGGTGAACTCCATGACAAAGAAAGCAGCATCATGATCTCATGAAGACTCATCAATAATCTGTATTTTTCAGATGGCACAGCTTTGTTTACTGAATGTGAAGAGGACTTGAAAAGCCTGCTGCAGAAAACCAAAGTCTTCACTATGGGTTACATCTCAATATCAGTGAGATAAACATCCTATCTATTGGGTTGATAGGCACTAGGCATGTTGATGTTGTTGTTGTTTAATGTCGTCGAGTCTTAGACGACTCATAGCGACCCTATGAACGAACGGCCTGAGCACTGTTCGTACATAGAGTTTCCGGAGGCAAGCCATTTTGGAAGCGGATGCCGCTCCTGCTTCCAGGCTTGATTTAGTCAGGAAGCCCCAGCCAACACTGTCCACCATGAGTGCCCATTACCGCGATTGGCACATCACTGTCACAGGCTTCAGCATCACAGCAACCACGAGTTACCTCTGTACAGCAACGCACAGACCAGTGCTATACCACCTCCTCTCGTGCCTCTCTCACAGGGCGGGTAATCCTGTGGTGGCAGCTCCATGCTTGTCTCACAGGGCGAATATTCCTGCAGCTGGCAACAATGCGAGTCTTCACTCGTGGTCCCTGACTCACGGCGACTCAATGGATGGACCGGCCGGTCACTTCTAGCTGGCAGCGTTCATCATCCTCCCTCGTTCCTGAGGCCCCACGTTGGGCGTCAATTATGCCCCAGCCCACAGGAACATTCTACGGTGACCCCAAAGGGACAGAGCAAACCTGCATGTCAAACACACTCCCGGAAAAGCAGTCGGCTCCAAAAGCTTGCCACGATTCCTGCACTCCCACCACCACACTCCTGCCTTCTGGCAAGGAGAGCTTCCCACGAGCCTGGGAGGAACCAGCCAAACTAGGAACAACATGGCCACTTCTTTCCCAGTTGCCTTGGGCTTAAGGCCACCTCCTGGTTCAAACACTAGGCCCAGGCTGGCTAGGCTCACTCCAGGGAAAGAGCAAACCTGCACATCAAACACATTCCCGGAAAAGCAGTCGATGGCACTAAGCATAGAGAGACAAAAAAATGATTGAAATCGTCAATTATTTCATCTTGCTTAGATAAGTATCCACATTTGGTTCTAGCAGTAAAGAAATCAGAAGACTCATTTCACTGAAAATTTCTACTTTCAAGTACCTCTCTGAATTATTCACTTGATATGTATCTGAGAGTCGGACAATGAATACAGGTGACAGAAGAATTGATGTATCTGATTTGTGATGTTGGAGAAGAGAACTCTCTCTCCTATGGAATGCCAGAAGAACAAACTGATGTCTTAGAGAAAGATCAACCAGAGGACTCTTTAAAAGGAAAGAAATCGCAGCTACATTTCATATACTGTGAGCATGTTGTTGTAGGTGTTAGTTATCCTGAAGGTGAGTTTGACTCTTAGAGACCTTGTGAACAATAGATTGGGACCCTTTCCTAATCTATGGCACCCTCATCATCTCTGACATGATTGAGCCTATTGCTGCAGTCACTATCAATCCACAGGTTGAGGTTCATTCCACTCTTTTTCTGATCCTCCACCTTTCCAAACATGATGTCTCTCTGCAAGAAATAGATTCTAGCAACATAAACAATGTATATGTGAGGAAGCTTTATCACCTTTGCTCCAAAGAACACTCTGACTGCACTTTCTCCAAGAGGCATCTGTTTATTCTTTCAGCAGTTCATAGGACATTCAATACTCTTTTGAAACATCACAGGTCAGAAACATCAAATCTTCTTCAGTCACTCTTATTCCTTGTATAACACGCAGATGCATAGCAAGTAATTTAAAAGACTATGGACTGAATCAGGTGCACCTTAGTCTTCAAACAAATATCACAGCTCCTAAATAATTTGGAAAGGTCCCTGACTGCAGATTTTCACAATGTAATGTCTCTTGATTTCCTGAGTGCTGATATCAATTGTGGAGCAAAGTAAGATGAAGTAGTTGACACTTTCAATCTTTTCTTCATCTATTATGATTCTAAAGCTTCTTCTGACATTCTTTGGGCTTTCTGTAAAGAGAGACCAGTCTTTGGAGAGGAAAATCATGCTTGGAATGATGGAGGGACAGTGCAGGAATATAAGGCTCTGGATGAGATAGATTGACTCAGTGATTGGGATAAGAGGGGTAGGTGTGTCAGAGACAATGAAGTGAACCAAAGCCCTGAAGCCTTTCTGTAAGTACTGTCATTTATCAAAGTTCGTAGAGTTTCTAGAGGCATGTTGTTTAGGAAGTAGATGCCACTTATGTTTCCATTATAGAACTATAGTCTTATCATTGTAAGATTAACATCAGTTTTCTTCAGCCTGCAAAACTAGTTACTTTGCCTTAGAATTCTTCCCCATTCCCCTTTCTTTAGTCATGTAGTTTAAACTGTTTACTAAGAGAGGAAATGATGCTTCAATGATTTGGATCCTCCCAGAGGAGCCTTGGATGAGCATTAACATTACTGGTAAGTATATTCATTTTCTCCTGGACACAGAGCCTATTAATTGGTCCTGGAAGCCTTCTGAGGTCCCAACCCTTCTCGCTATCTCTTAGTTGTTGGAATGGATGGAAAGCCTCATAAACAGTTCCTTACTTCACCTCTGCTTTGCATGTGAACTTCCGAGTTGTGGAACTGCCCAGGGGTGGATGGGATTTGCTCCAGGACTTAAGAAGCATAAATGACATAGCTGAGGCTCTGCATCTTGTGGTTCCTAACCTGTACACTATAATAGACAAAGAGCTAGTCTATAGGCCTTTTATTTTAAGAGCCACCTTTCCTCTGTAACTTGATTTGTGCCACTCACTACTAGAACCTCGGAATATTATTGCTTGTTAATTTTTGACTCATGTACTTTTAACTTGTTGGTTAGATTTGTGTCTTCTGGGTTGCAACACCTCCATGATACATCTTCAAGGATATGAACAATTGATAACAGTGCATCTAAATTCCAAAATTAATCTCCATAATAGTCTATGTGTGTCCTACTGCCAAAGGGGCCCTTTAGAGTAGTGAGAGAAGATCTCCACCCTGAAACCCACAATATCCCTTTTCAGCAGGAAGTAGCTAAAAGAATACGCCATCCTTTTTTCCTTATGAATCAGGGTGAAATCTCTCTCAGGGAGGAGTGATAGGGAATGGCAAAGGACACACTGACAAAGGAGATTAATCAGAACTGGCTTTGACAAGCACTGTGGCAACTGGACAATTAAAAGAGACATTGGGGGCGCGGGAGAGGAACGAGCTGGGGAGGAGGGTAGAGAAAACAGTGCAACAATGAATGAATGAGAACCCAGAATCTCTCTGTAGATGTTCATTAAAACTAAAAAAATTTAATAATAATTACAAAAAAGAGAGGAAATGCATCTTTTCTAGATTAGTATTTACTTCTTTGAAATGGTTTTTCCCAGTCATATGCAAATTGTATCCTAATCTTCCTCTTTACCAGGAAGGAAAGTGTGCCTTATTTAGCACTTATCTTTTCAAAACCTGTTTTCTCAGTCATATGTTAACTATTTTAAAAGTTGTAGGTTTACTAGTACTTATATATGAACTGTTCTTTTCAAATATAGAAATTCTGTAACTTTACTAACAAAAGTGTGTTGTTAAGTAATTTAGTATCTAATTCTAGTATAATGAGGGCTGGAGTTTTTGAGGGGGACTCTCACTGTCCTTTCAGAACTTCAATAAAGTGCTTGTGGACACTGCAATCCACCTGTCCCACTGGTAACTGACCATAGAAAGAACCCTTTTCGCCCATCAACACAACTTCTACTCATAATATACAGTACAATTTCTAGTCATCAAACATAACTTCTACTCATCAGAAACGTACAAGTTCTACTCATCAAATACAATTTCTGCTCATACAATCAACTTAGATAAAGGTAGGCATCAAAGTACAACAAAGAGCAAAGGGTTTTTGCTTTTGATCCTACAGAATGATGAATGGAGAGCTTCTGCTTCAATTCCTACAGCTTCCTGTATTGACAGAGAATGGCAAGGCACATGCTGACAAAGAATATCAATCAGAACTTGTTTTGACAAAGACTGTGGCAATTTAACAATCGAAACCTACCCTCAAGGAATGTGGCTCTCAAGGAATGTGGTAAAATAGCAAACTCAAGGAAAAGATAAATGAGATGGCTAAAGCCACTATATGTTCATTAGAAGGAATGCACCATCAGGTGTTTAAACCCCACTCCATTCTAACAAAAGATATATAAACCCTTTTGTAAGATAAAAAACGGGGTCAGTCTGTCTTGACCCGTTCATAGTCTGTTATGAACATCTAATAAACCTCAATTCCTTTCTCTTGCTCTCACTTGATATAGATGTCTTTCTTGTATTTCCAAGTCAGAACTTTCTAGTTCTTACTCAAAGAAGCCTCTGGCCCTTTTTGGAAACCCTCCCCTTGACAGGATAACAGAAACAAACACAACTATAATTGTGCCAAAGATACAGACCTATGTATATAACCAGAAAACAAGCACCTTAGTGCAACAGGCAAAGCTAGAGTTCTCACTCTCACTTTTATACTTTTGAAGTGAGAAACACATCAACTGACCCTCATAGGTTGGAGTGAGCCACTCATGCCAACTTACCCTTCCGGATTGGGGTGGGCTACTCATGTCAACTCCCTGGTAGCAGGCTATCAGACACACGCATGCACTCCCCAGGGATGACCTGAATAGATAGAAACTTTACCAAGCATGCTGTTACTAGATAAAGAGCATGGATTCACAAAGGAAATGGAAGATGCCAATAGTTAGTCTCTCAAAGGTCTCTTGAGACAATAGGTCTCAGTGGCACCTTGGAACATTTAAGATAGCTGGTCTTGTGTTCCTCCTATCCATGAAATTCAGAATCCCCCAGTAAGTAAAATAAATGTTGCTTTTATTTACCAGGTTAGTCTGAATGTCCCTTCGTGGGTTGTCAAAATGTTACTGAAGTCAATGAGTTCCCTCCATAGTCAATGGCCAACAAGACAGATGGATTGGAATATCCACAAGCACTTCACCGCAGGTTTGAGAGGACAATGAAATTTCCCCAAAAAACTGTCTCCACAAGCTTTATAGAGAAAAAAAAATTAGGTGTTTTTCATTATTGTATCCTATTCAGACTCAAAATATAGCTTTGAGTCAATCCCACCTGAATTTCAGAACCACCTCAGGAAAAGGTTTGAGGCCTTGAACATGAATGAGTGAAGACCAGATGAGTTGTGGGAGGATAGCAAGGGTATCATCCAAGAAGAGTGCAAACATTCATTGCAAAGGCAGAGCAGGAAGAAAAGACCAAAATGGATGTCAGAAGAAACTCTGAAGATAGCACTGGAGTGCAGAGAAGCCAAAGCAGAAGGAAGAATTCAAGATGCTAAAGAGCAGACTTTCCCATGGAAATATGCCTTTTAATTTCCTGGCTGCTGGTGCCAAGAGTGTTGATTGTGGAACCAAGCAGACTAAAGTGACGAACAATCTCAACCTCTTCACCATCCATCCTGACGCTACCAATTGGTCCAGTGGTGAGAGTCTTTGTCTTCTTGACATTGAGTCTCAATCCATATTGAAGGCTTGCAGTCCTTGACCCTCTGCAGCAAGCGCTTCAGGTTCTCCTCAGTTTAAGCAAGTAGGATTTTGTCATCTGCATAAAGTAGATTGTTAATATATCTTCCACCAATCCTGAGGCCTCATTTCTCCTCATAGAGGCCAGCCTCCTGGATGATCTGTTCTGCATTCAGGTTGAAAAGATATGGAGACAGGACACACCCCCGCAGTACGCCCTTCCCAATTCTGAACCATGGAGTGCTTCCTTCTCCGTTCTTACGACTGCCTCTTGGCCCAAGTATAGGTTTCTTATTAGCACGATCAAGTGTTTTGGGATTCCCATTCTTCTCAGGGTCAGCCACAGTTTATTATGATCCACACAGTCAAACGCCTTTGCATAATCAATGAAACACAGATATACCTCTGTTACTCCCTGCTTTCAGCTAAGATACATCCAAACCTAGCTACAATATCCCTAATACTACAACCTCTTTTAATCTCAGCCTGGACTTCTGGCAGTTCTCTGCTGATGTGCTGTTTTAGTCGTTTTTCGATAATCTTCAGTAGAATCTTGCTTGCATGTGAAATCAACGATATTGTTCTATAATTTCCATACTTTGTTGGGTCACCTTTCTTTGGAATGGGAACAAATATAGATCTCTTCCAGTCAGTTGGCCAAGTGCTAGTTCTCCAGATTTCTTGGCAGAACTAGGTGAGCACGTCCAGGGCATCAACTTTTAGCTGAAATAAGTCAATTGTTGTGCAATCTAGTCCTGGGGCCTTATTTTTTGCTATTTCCTTCAAAGCAGGTTGAACTTCTTCCTTCATCACTATAGGCTCTTGCTCCTATGTTGTTTCATTAAATTCTTCTGTGTCTGGCAATTCCTTTTGATACAGTGACTCAGTATATTCTTTCCATCTTCTTTTAATACTTTTTGGATCTTTTAGTATTCTGCCTAAAACATCCTTGATTATAGCAACTCGAGGTTTGAATTTGTTCTTCAGTTCATTGAGCTTAAGAAATGCTGAGTGAGTTCAGACCTTTTGATTTTCTGACTCCAGCTCCTTGCACATTTCATTGTAATATTTTACTTCTTCATCCCGTGCTGCCTTTTGAAATCTTCTGTTCCGCTTTTTAGAATCTTGAATTCTTCCTTCTGCTTTGGTTTCTCTGTGCTCCAGTGCAAGATTCAGAGATTCATAAAAGGGCTTTGCACATAGATCTTTCCTGATCCACTACATAGGTATCAGATCTTTGAAGAAGCTCAATATAAGCAGTTTAAACTAAGCCAATGGCAAACTGTGGGTGAGACCATCAATTACTCATATGCAAGTTCAAATCGAGGCTGAGGAAAATTAAATAAGTCCACAGGAACCAAGATATGATTTTTTAATAAAGTCCATCTGAATGTCAAGATTATTTTAAGAATAGTTTTGAGGCACTGAATACCAACGATTGAAGACCAGATGAGTTGTGGGATGATATCAAGGATATCTCCATGAAGAAAACAAAAAGAACATTTCAAAAACTGAGGAGAAAGCAAAAACAGATTCTAAAAATTGCAATGGAACCTTAGGTTTTGGGCTTTACTCTCAGGTCTCTGATTCCCCGTGAGGTGATTTTTGTGTATGACGTGAGATGTATGGTAGATCATTTGTTAGCTTTCTGTAGGTGGCAGTCGAGTTTGCCGGCACAATTTTTTTTTCTACTTTAGCAAACATCTGCCTTAGATTTATTTGCCAGCATGATTTGTTGGAGAGATTGTCATTCCTCCATTTGTAAGTTTGATTTCCTTCTCAAATATCAATTGACCATAGATATTTTTTGTTGTTGTTGTTAAGTGCCATTGAGTCGTAGACAACTCATAGTGATCTTATGGACAAAAGACCTGAACACTGTGATGGTGACCATAGAAAGCTGGTTCTATTTCTGGGTTCTAAAATTATGGTACATTCACACAATGGCATAGTTCACAGCATACAGGAGCAATGATATTGCAATTTATTACCTAACTTGGGCAAGACTGGAACACATTATGCTAAGTGAACTAACTCAGTCCTATAACGATAAATACTGTACAAAACGATTATTGTAGAATAAGTATGAGGATCCAAGGTGGGGAGAGTGGAAGCAGAGGGGTGAAGATGTGGAGGGGGCATGAATCATGGGGTTGCATAATTTAATGGCGGGTTGAGGGAAATGGGAAGGACCTGTTGTGTAATAGAATGTATTTGAATTTTGCAAATAAACTAGTATAAAAACAATTTCCCTGGAGCATGGAGAAGACAAAACAAAAAGAAAACATGCTGTAGTAAACAAAGCTGAACAGATGATTTCGAAGGGCAGCTCAGGAGGATAAAGAAAATGGAATATACATAGTGAATGGCTCATAGATTCCTTTTATTAACTTTTTAAAAATATCATGAAATCACTTATGAGAATATTTCTTTAATTTGTAATATTGAAAATGTTTGGCCTCTTCTTTATCCTTAGTTAGCCTAGACAGAAGTTTAGTAACTTTATTAATATTTTAGCATATATTTTTAACAGTGTCCGTTATTTCTATTGAATTTTAATATTATATTAAGTTCTGATATGTTTGGGTTTTTTCCTTCTCTTTTTCCTTTTTTTTTTTAAATTGGAACCATAGATGTTATTTACATTTTTCTTTTTTCCTAACATACACATTAAATCCTACCTATTTTTAAGCACTGCTTTTGCTTTATCATAAAATTTGATAAATTATTTTCCTATTTATGTTGTTCAAAACATTTTTATTTCCTCCCAAGACTTCTTTCACACTTATTTCTAATTTTAAACTCTGCTCTTTATACTCCAAATGTTTGATAATTCTCTGGCAATTTTTCAGAGAGCTCTGGTGGCCTAGTGGTAAGAAACTGTCCTGTAATCCCAAAGACGGTTCATATCATATCCATGGGAGAAATTCTCCTATGAAATTTTAAGCCTTGGTAAAACCCACTAGAAGGTCAGCAATAAGTCTGTTTCAACTCTATGGAAGATAATGATGACAACAACAGCTATCTTTCACCTAGTGATTTCTAGTTTGATTTTAAGTGAATTCTGATGACATATTCTGTAACGTGCTGCACAGATGTCTGAAGTTACACTTCTCTGACTGTTCAAATTCACCAACAGCTTTATGTGAAGAAAATGAACCATTCCATCTCATGCACTTTAAATTTCATAATTTCAATGAAGAATAAACTATGAGTCTGTGCCAACTCAGGAAAATGACAGTTTACTTTTAGTGTACCTTCTATGGAGTTAATATTTCATTTTGACTTCTCTAGGTGAAACTTATACAAACCATAATCTTTGCAATCAATTTCTATGCATCCAAGAGTTGGACAATGACTTGGGATGATAGAAGGAGAATTGATACATTTTGATGTTGGAGAAGAGTATTCAGTATACCATGACTACTAAGAGAATGAACAGGTTTATCCTAGAAAGGGTGAAACCAGGCTGCTCACTGGAGGCAAGGATTCTGAAGTTTTGTCTGACATACTTTGGACATGTTACAAGGTGGAAGTAGTACATGGAGAAGGACGTCATGCTTGGGATGGTGGAGGGATAGCACAAGAGAGGAAGACCCTCAATAAGATGGATTGATTCAGTGACTGGAGTAATGGGGGTAAGTGTGTCAGAGTCAATAAGATGGACACAGGATAAGCAGGGTTTAGGGGTATTGTACATAAAGTCACTGTGAGTTGCAGGCAACTCAATGGCACATAACAACAACAGCCCTTATTTGATCTTTCTATGTAGATGGGTGGGACTATGTGCATCCATTTACTATTGTGCAAGGAGATTGGCCAGTCTCTGACCATCTAAAAGAGGATTGGCTTGGCTTGTCAAGAAACTGAACAGTTCTACTTGGAGAGAATGAAAATTCTTCCCCCTCATCAGAAGGGATAATTCTTTTCCCAGCCAGAGAAGAGATACCTCTCAACCTGCTGAAATATAGGACACACTTTGGGATGGTAGCAGTAGTGATGGCTGAACTAGAGAGATCTGATGTGAGATGGGACTTTGGGTGGGGCAAGGAGATAGAAAAGCCAATATCCACTCCATCCATCATGATGTTGCCAGTCAATCCAGAGATAATAATCTTTGTTTTCTTGACATTGAAATGAAACTCATATTTGAGGCTTGATGTTTTTGAAACAAGGCTTCAAGCCTTCCTCCTATTCAACAAGCAGGGTAGCATCATCTGCATAACATATGTTATTGATGAATCTTCCTCCAAACTTGATGCCACATTTTTTTATTGCATTCAGCTTCTTGAATAATTTACTAGGCATGCAGATTGAATACGTATGTAGAAGAAATGCAACTGGTTTGATAGGGATAGGAGGATCAGAAATTGGCTATATAAATTGGGAGAGATTAAAACATGAAAAATGAAGTTATTGATTATATACTCTTAAGAATACCATTATTGTATGGGAAATGTGATTTTTCATATGTGAATATCAATGGCTAGACAAGCCAGATTTAGCTTTTGGAGTTTATCTTTCAAAATGACTTCTCTAGCCTTATTTGATATTGTTATGCAGTTGAGTCACCTGCATCGTGCAGGTTATCGATGAGTCTCCTTCCAGTCCTGATGTAACACTTCTCTTCACAAAGTCCTACTTCTCAAATAATTTTCTCAGCATACTTCTTGTTTAGCTTGCTGAAAATACAGAGGACCTGAAGCACTTACTGCAGAAAATCAAGGAAGTCAGCCTTTGGTATTATGGATTGCATCCCAATGTTAAGAAAACAAAGATTCTTACCACTGGACCAATAGGCAACATCATAATGAATGGAGAGGAGATTGAAATTGTCAACAGCTTCATCTTGCGTGGATCCACAATTAATACCCTTGGTACCAGATGTCAGGAAAAAAAGGAGACATATTGCACTGGGGAAATCTGCAGTTAGGGACCTCTCCAAATTATTGAGCAGTAATGGTGTTAGTTTGAGAACTAAGTTGCAACTTATCCAGGCCATAGTCTTTCTGATCACTTGCTATGCATCTGAGATTTGGACAATGAATAAGGATGACAGAAGAAGAATTGATGCCTTTGAGCTGTGGTGTTACAGAAGAGCACTGAACATCCCATGCCAGCCAAAAGAACAAACAGATATGTTTTGGACGGTGTGCAGCATGAGTACTGTTTGGAAACAACAATGGTGAGGCTGTGCTTCACATACTTTTGGTATGTTGCTAGGAAAGGCTATTCCTTGGAGAAGGATGTGATGCTATGAAGGATGGAGGGTTCAAAAAGGAGAGGAAGGCCCTTGACCTGGTGGGTTGATGTGGTGACTACCTCAATGAGCTTTTGTGAGTCAGAATGTGTGAGGATGGCATAGGAAAGAACAAGGTTCAGATCTTTTGTTCATGGGGTCTCTATGAGTCATGTTTGACTTGACGGCACCTAACTATATCAACAATGAGCAGATATATGGGCCTATGTAAATGGGACATGTTGGCCTATCCACAAGAGAATTGATTATCTACCATTTTACAAGGAGATTGGACAATCTCAACAATCTACAAGGGGATTGGCTAGTCTCACCTGTAAATTGAAGAGCTCTAGCTGCATAGAATAGAAATTCTTTGCCCTCTAGAAGAGAGAATTCCTTACCTAGCCTGAGAAAATAGACCTCTCCAATCTCCTCGTGAAATGTAGGACACACTTTGGGATGGTGGAAGCAACAGAAGTGATGGCTGAACTAGAGAATTGATGTGAGATAGAATTTGAGGGCGGGGCTGAGAAGCCAATATTTGCAATGCTGAGAACACTGTTGGACAATTGATTGGAAAGCCAATATTGATAGAACTGAAAACTTTGTTGAACAATTAGGGTGGATGCCAATATTGGCAGGACTGAGTACTTGGGAATATTTAGAGCCATGAGGCTCAGGTCTGAGGTGCCTGTGTGCACATTTTGGGAGCTCTCTTGACTATACGCTGTTGGCTAATCTGAATTAATAACCTTTTGACTCCCCCAGTATGGTCCTGTGTAGTTTATGAGCTATCACCTCAGATTTTGGACCCAGTCAAGTAATATGATTGGTGTTGACATAAGTAGAAAGAGACATGGGAATATGGAAGAAATATCTGACCTAATGGGAATTGGTTTTGTGTTATTGATGCTGTTGGTGGGGATAGTTTTCCCCTGTGAAATCGTAAATGATCAGATATGGCCTATATGGTCCTTGATCTTTTTATAGCTTCTGATACATTTCTTTACATATCTTCTTGTTAGTTTCATTTTTAAACATGTTAGTTTAATTTTTAAACATTTTCTTTATGATCCAGGTTATGATGTAGTTTATGGACTCTTCCATGAAAGTATGAGAAGAAAATTTTTTTCTTGTTATATAAATATTTCATATACATAAATTTGTTCTATTTGATTGATGATGTAGTTCACAAATATATTTTCTACTAGCCAACTCTCAATTACTGACATATTACAATACATTTTTTCTAGTTTTTTTCCTTGTACTTCTACAATATATTTTACCCAAATACTTTAATCTTCTGTTGGTATAGTCCAAAGGAAGTTGCACTGACAACGGAAAGACTTAATCTCTCTGGCAGTTCAAATCTACCAAGCATATCCTTGAAAAAAAAGTTTGGTAAACTCTTTCAGAATAAGTTACAGACTCAACAAAAACCCACTGGATGCTCAGTTACAAGTTGAGTCCTATATTTCTATTCAATAACAGTGAGAAAGTGAAAGAGCGAGAGAATGAGTGAGCAAGTGAGAGAGAATGAATATGTTGCTAATTGAGAAAATTAGAAGTCTGGCATACTTAATCATGCTCATTCAAAATCAATACTGCTTTTTGTTGATGAGCTTTCTACCAATCCTGTTGCTACATTCTTCTTTATTTCTTCCAGTTTATCAAATTATTTTCTCAGATGTGGTGTGAAAAACAATGTATTTTAATTTTGTAAATAAACTAGTTTAAAAGAAAGATGGGGAAGCAGAATTGTCTAATTATTTTGAGGAAAATTATCCAAGAAAGCATATTTCTTAATTTAGATGAACATTATTGTTAGATGTCTTCTAATTGATCGGATTCTGAATCCCTATGCACAGTTTGAAACCTTCTCTGCCTGTCCAAGTCCATTGTTTAGTCGTAGTGTCCACTGAAGGAGAAACATTGAGAGTCTTCCTCTTTTCTAGTGATCTGCTTTTCCCCACTTGATGAGTTTTTACCATGACTGGCATCTCATGACAACCATCTTTGCACTAAGGAGTACCCTGCTTATATTTTACCCAAGAAAGATTTGTTAATTCTTGACAACTCAAAGGCATTAGTTTTTTGTCTTCCACTTCCATATGAAGCAAAGTACAATAGCATGCCTCAAGTTAGAAGCACCTGAGTCTCTAAAACTGAAGTCCTTACTCTTTAGTGTATTGAGAGGTTATTGACAGCACACTTTCCCAGTACGTCATATCTTTTGATTTTTTTAACTGCTACTATCATGGGAGTTGGAGAACATGAACTTGGTGACAGAAATGAAGCAAGAGATAGAATGATTTAATTTTGCACAATAAATTACTTATTCATTGCAAATACATTTTATATGAAACATAAGGCAGGTTATACACATAGATTTTACCTGATGGTATGTATAAGAATCAGATGGATCACATCTCAGGAAAGAACTGCTGGAGAAGCTCAATATTAGTTGTGAAAACTAGGCCAGGAGCTGATTGTGGAACAGGCCATCAACTACTCCTATAAAAGTTCAAGCTGAAGCTGAAGAAAATTAAATTGAATCCATGGGAACCAAAATATGACTTTGAGTCTATCCCACCTAAATTTCAGAACGATCTCAGGAACAGGTTTAAGGCCTTGAACACTAATGAGCAAAGACCAGATGAGTTGTGGGAGGATATCAAGGGTATCATCCAGGAAGAGTGCGGACAGTTATTACAAAGACAGAGGAGGAAGAAAAGACCAAAATGGATGTCAGAAGAAACTCTGAATCTTGCACTGGAGCACAGACAAACCAAAGCAGAAGGAAGAATTCAAGATACTAAAGAGCTGAACAGAAGATTCCAGAAGGCAGCATGGGATAACAAAGTAAAATATTACAATAAAATGTGCAAGGAGCTGGAGTCAGAAAATCAAAAGGGCTGAACTCACTCAGCATTTCTTAAGCTTAAGGAACTGAAGAACAAATTCAAACCTCGAGTTTGAATCAAGAATGTTTTAGGCAGAATATTAAAAGATCCAAGAAGTATTAAAAGAAGATGGAAAGAATATACTGAGTCACTGTATCAAAAGGAATTGCCAGACACAGAAGAATTTAATGAAACAACATAGGAGCAAGAGCCTATGGTGATGACGGAAGAAGTCCAAGCTGCTTTAAAGGAAATAGCAAAAAATAAGGCTCCGGGAATAGATGGCATACCAATTGACTTATTTCAGCTAAAAGATGATGCCCTGGACATGCTCACCAAGTTCTGCCAAGAAATCTGGGGAACCAGCACTTGGCCAACTGACTGGAAGAGATCTATATTTGTTCCCATTCCAAAGAAAGGTGACACAACAAAGTGTGGAAATTATAGAACAATATCGTTGATTTCACAAGCAAACAAGATTCTACTGAAGATTATCTAAAAATGACTGAAACAGCACATCAGCAGAGAACTGCCAGAAGTCCAGGGTGAGATTAAAAGAGGTTGTAGTACTAGAGATATTGTAGCTAATGTTGGATGTATCTTAGCTGAAAGCAGGGAGTAACAGAGGTATATCTGTGTTTCATTGATTATGCAAAGGTGTTTGACTGTGTGGATCATAATAAACTGTGGCTGACTCTGAGAAGAATGGGAATCCCAAAACACTTGATCGTGCTAATGAGAAACCTGTACTTGGACCAAGAGGCAGTCGTCAGAACAGAGAAGGAAACACTGCATGGTTCAGAATTGGGAAGGGCGTACTGCAGGGGTGTGTCCTGTCTCCATACCTTTTCAACCTGAATGCAGAACAGATCATCCAGGAGGCTGGGCTCTATGAGGAGAAATGAGGCCTCAGGATTGGTGGAAGGTCTATTAACAATCTGCTTTATGCAGATGACACAACCCTACTTGCTGAAACTGAGGAGAACCTGAAGCGCTTGCTGCAGAAGTTCAAGGACTGCAGCCTTCAATATGGATTGAGGCTCTAATGCAAAACCTATACTTGGATCAGGAGGCAGTCACCAGAATGGAGCAAGAAATGCTGCATTATTCAAAATTGGGAAGGATATGTGCCAGGGATGTGTCCTATCTCCGTACCTTTTTAACCTATATGCAGAACAGATTATATGGGAGGCTGGGCTCTATGAGAAGTTTGGCATCAGGATTGGTGGAAAATCTATCAATAATCTGTGTTATGCAGATGACATAACCCTGCTTTCTGAAACTGTGGAGGACCTGAAGTGCTTGAATATGTATTGAGGCTCAATATCAAGAAGACAAAGATTCTCACCACTGGACCAATGGACCATCCATCAGGATGGATGGTGAAGAGATTGAGATTGTTCACAGCTTTAGTTTGCTTGGTTCCACAGTCAACACTCTTAATACCAGCAGCTAGGAAATTAAAAGGCATATTGTGATGGGAAAGCCTGCTGTGAGGGACCTCTCTAAAGTACTGAAGAGCAACGGTGTCACTCTGGAAACTAAGGTGCGTCTGACATAGGCCATGGTCTATACAATCACTTTTTATGCATCAGGGAGTTGGACAATGCCTAGGGAGGATAGAAGGAGAATTGATGCCTTTGAGCTGTGGTGCTGGAGTAGAGTATTGAGTGTACCATGGACTGCTAAGAAAACAAACAGATTTAACCTGGAGAGGGTTAAACCAGGCTGCTCCTTGGAGGCAAGGATTCTGGGGCTTCGTCTGACATACTTTGGACATGTTGTGAGGAGAAACCGGTCCTTGGAGAGGGATATCATGCTTGGGAGGGTGGAGGGATGGCATAGGAAGGGAAGACCCTCTATGAGGTGGATTGATTCAGTGACTGGGGTAATCGGGGTGGGTGTTTTGGAGACATTGAGATTTTCACAGGCATTAAGGCTGTTGTACATAGGGTCTCTATGAGTCGCAAGTGAGTCATTGCGACATAACAGCAAAAACAACTACTACGGGTGCTGATGGTGGATTCAAGTAATATTCCTACTGGTCTTGATGTGAGGATTTTTTGCTGCTTGTTGTGTAATCCATATGAAAGCTGGGGTGTTTTATATTTAATAAGTGCTTCAAGTCTCCTTCTCTCTTCTCTGTTGTAAGTTTACATTGTTGCTGTTTAGCATGGAGTCAGAACTGTCCCATAGTTGTCCAGTGAGTTTATAGAGGCAGCAGTTCTCACAGGAAGAAATTGCCCATTTTTCTCCCACGAATCAGATGGTGGATTTAACTGTGCACTTGTTGGTTGGTAGTGCAATTCCTTACCACCGAGCCATTAGAGATCCATGTTTACTTTGTTGTTATTGCTTATTTTGTTGTCTATTTCCCATCTTTCTTCCATGGAGCGCCTATGGATTCAAACGGTGTACCTGTGGGTTAGAAGCACAGTCCCTCCCTGGGCCACCAAAGCTTAGGTATTCTAAATATATCTACTTCAATTTTCTTTTTATTAATATTAGCATGAGATAAACTTTTGCCATTCTTTTATTGTTAATGTAATATCTGGTTGATTAAATATATGTGACCTTATATTTAAAGTGAGGTTCATAGAAATAACAGGTAAACATACTTTTATTTTTCATTTTGTTAATCTATCCTAATAGTCTAGATCATTTAATTAATGAATTTAAAATAGTTGAGTAAAAAGCCGAAATGCAGGGTCAAGGGAAGACAAATCCATTGTATTAGTTGAATATTTTAACACCAGTATGTCAGCAATTGACAGGCACAGCACATAGAAAATATAGTTGTGAATTTAGGTCATTCAAATTTAAAAATTTTATTTATATTGATAGACAAATAACTCATCTTTAACAATTTTCCTTTTCTTTTCCTTGTTATGCTTTCCTCTTTTCCATTGATTCTCTTTCCATTTTCTCTGATTTTAGTTGAGTGATTTTAATGATTCCATATTCTTTCCTCTTACAGCATATCAGTTTTTACATATTTAAATAAATAACACTTGTCTTCCATACAGTTGGCTAATTGTTCCCTCCACATGGAAATTAATTTTGTAAATGTACTTGCTAAATATTTTAGCAAAACTTAAAAAAAGTCATAGCAGCAATTAGGAAAATATCCCCTGGGGAGAGTAAATAAATGGAAAATAAACATAGAAAATGTATATTAAGTAAATGGCAAATAAACATGGAAAAAGTGTATTATTTGTATTTTAAGTCATGCACTTCTTTTAAATAGATTTAATGGTTGCCCTACAGGTTGCAATATTGTTATTAATATAAGTTCACATTCAGAAAACACTATAACATTTCAGAGTATATAAATTTTATATAACAGAACATTTTCAGTTCTTCCCTCACATCTCTTGTGGCAATATCTTTATTTATTTTACTTATCTAAAAGACATACAAAGCTCTGGTGGTCTAGGATGTAAGAAGTCTTTGCTGTCAATCTAAATGCAGAAAGGCAGAATCCTTTAGATGATTGTTTTTTTATCATCGGGTGGAAACCAACTCATAACTGACTCTCTAGTTAATTTTCAGAGGCTGGATAACACAAAGAAGCAGATTGCCCAATTTTCTTCAGCAAAACAGCAAGTGGGTTTGAACTGTCTGTCTTTAGATTGACGGGACAACTTTCTACCCATTAGACCACCAGAATTTCATCCTGAATTTTGACTTCTTGCCTCCTAACCTGTGAGCATTTTCTGTTTGTTTGTCATTTGCTAAAAGTGTGTTCTCTGTTTTGGCTGAGGCTTGGGTAAGACTGTCAATTGCAATTGAGTGTGGGCTGATTGGATTTAGCCTCATATTTAAAAAGGCATTTGGGCCCTTGGGCATGCCACCCAATGGGCCTGGTTTTACAAAATAAGCTTGGTAGCAGGAGTGGCATCCACTTCTGAAATAGCTTGCCTCCAGAACCTCTATGAACTTAGAAATGATAAAATTATATGCGTTTAGGACTTTCATTCACAGGGTGGCTATGAGTCGTCTATGACTCGATGGCACTTAATAACCACCACAACAACATAGCAGCACTGAATAATTAAGGCATTTGATTATTATGTTCTTATTTTTTATTGTTTATTACATCAGTTAATAATAAGGAAAAGAAAATATTTGCTATTGTGTTTTTTATTCTTCTCTAATGTTTTCTTTGTCTTGATCTCATTTTCTGATATATCTTTCTTTCTGTAGAACTTCCTTTAACATTTATTATGAGATCATTCTAATAATAAGGCCCTATGTTTAAGCCGTCCCCATCCACTCCTTGGGTCTTCGTACAATAATGGTCTTATACTGTATTTGTCTTTATGAGATTGAGTTCGTTCACTTAGTGTAATTCTCTCCAGCCCTTCTTATGTTAGGTAATAATTACAAAACCGTTGCTCCTGTGTGCTACATAGTATTCCATAGTGTGAATGTCCCATAATTTCTCAATCCATCCCACTATGGTTGGGCATTTGGGCTGTTCCCACTTTCTTGCTATGCTGAATAATGCTGCTGTGAAATTTGGTGTACAAATTTTGGTTTGTGTCTCAGCTCTCACTTTCTCGGGGTATATTCTAAGCAGTGTAATAGCTGGGTCATATGGAATTTCTATATTCAGCTTTTTGAGGAAGTGCCAAACTTCCTTCCAGAATGGTTATACTGTTTTATAATCCCACCAACAATATGTGAGTTCCTATCTTGCCACATCCTCATCAATATTTATTACTTGATGCCAATTACCAGCTTTCCAACATTCAAGTTATATAAATTCCATGTTCCAATTATTAAACAACATTTGTGACACCTCCCTCCCCCCCCTTTATTTAAACCGACTTCCAATCTGGACTCTTCTCCTACACTACTATAACTATTCTTATTACTCCAGCGTTCGTGTTGTTGTTGTTTTGTGCCGTCAAGTTGCTTCTGACTCATAGCGACCCTATGTACAACAGCCCTAAACTCTGCTCTATCCTGTGCCAATCAGACTGCCTCTGACACACCCATCCCGATTACCCCAGTCACTGAATCAATCCACCTCACAGAGGGTCTTCCCCTACTGCACGGTCCCTCTACCCTACCAAGCATGACATCCCTCTCCAAGGACCTGTCTCTCCTTACAACATGTCTAAAATATGTCAGACGAAGACCCAGAATCCTCGCCTCCTAGGAGCAGCCTGTTTAACCCTCTCCAGGATGAATCTGTTTGTTTTCTTAGCAGTCCATGGTATACTCAATACTCTTCACCAGAACCACAACGCAAAGGCAAAAATTCGCTACATGGTGGAGGGGACCTGGGGGAGGGTTTGTAAAACAATGAAAGAATCTTTTCTTTTACTTTTCCATAATTTTTGGACTCATGTACTTATAACTTGTTAGTCAAATTTGTGTCTTCTAGATTGCAACACCCCCATGATACATCTTCAAGGATATGAACATGTACAGCCAAGCACAATCAACAAGAGTTCATCTAAATTCCAAAGTCAATCTCCATAATAGTCTATGTGTGTCCTACTGCCAAAGGGGCCCTTTAGAGTAGTGAGAGAAGATCTTCACCCTGAAACCCACAGCGTCCCTTTTCAGCAGGAAGTAGCTAAGAGAATACGTCATCCCCTTTTCCTTATGACTCAGGGTGAAGTCTCTCTCAGGGAGGAGTGATAGGGAATGGCAAAGGACACACTGACAAAGAAGATTAATCAGAACTGGCTTTGACAAGCACTGTGGCATTTGGACAAGAACAAACTGGGAGGAGGGTAGAGAGAATAGTGCAACAATGAATGAGTGGAAGCCCAAAATCTCTGTAAATGTTTATGAAAATTAATAAAATATAATTATAGAAAAAAAATAAATAAATAAAAGGCAAAAATTCTCCTACTATCTTCCCTATTCATTGTCTCACTCTGTGATGCATAACCAGCATTCATAAGATTCTCGAAAGTCTGGTATTTAAGAACTGGATATCAATCCTGCTCCTAGTCTGTATTAATCTATAAATACTCTAATCTTCTGAACCCTATCCACTGTGGTTAACTCTTAAGGCATTGGACTCATCAGTGGCACCTCTTTCAGTATCAGAGCAACCCCAAGTCATCTCAGCACAACAAACTGACAGACTACTAACAGAAATTTTCCAGTAAAGTATCAAAGTGATATATACTCAACCGCTTTAAACAAGTGGTTTTCTGAAGATAACCCTATAAATACACTTGAAATTATCCAATAGAATTTACTATATTTATGCTTGGGGAGGAGAGAGAGAGAGAGAAGAGAGAGGGAGAGAGATTGTTTTAGTGATACAATATCATCAAACTAATAACTCAAAGAATTTTCACTTTTTTCATATTCATCACAATACTTAAGCAATTGCTTTCCAGTTAATTTTTGCTCATAATAACCTCATTTCTGTTACAGATAGAACTATATCCCACACGGTTTTCAGAGATGTTGTTTTAGGAAATATATTGCCAGAACTTTTTCCCAAGTCACCTTCATCAAATTGAAACCTCTAACCTTTTGGTTCAGAGGTAATCACACTCATTTATAGCACGCAAGTGCTCTATAGACTATTCGGTAGAAAAATTTACAATTAAGATTATCTTTTTTTCATAGTTAACACCAGAAAAAGTGATTTCATTTCTCCCAATTTATGAAATAATAGTTTGTAGATATCAGATTAAAAATTAGGTGTAATCTAAATCTTCAGTTTCTATTTGATACAGTAGTAGTGATTTTATTTGAAGCAGTGAGTGCTTCAACAAGCCTGTGACTGAATGTGTTACCTACTGCGACTTTGATAATGTTTTCTTAAAGGTTGATAGATAGCTGTAACCCCTCCCCTTTTTTCCTGTTCTCTGCTCATAGTTACAGTGATGTATTGGGTTTTCCTTGGCATAGTAAAACCTAGTTACACTTTCTCCCACTCCACGACCCAATTAGAGCTTAAATGCTTTCTTCGAAACAAACAAACAAAATCTGTCTTTGCCATTTGTCTTCTGCAGTTTGAATTGAAGAACTTCCTTTTCAGTTTCTTCCCTTGGACTGTTTCTGACAATTCGTGAAGAATTTCTCCCAAAACCTGTTACTATTGGGTCTTCTTAGATTATCGTGATTAGATTAGTCAGAATACTCTTAACAACTTAAACAACATGCAAGGTGTATTTTACTTAGAAAGTGGTTTGAAAGGGTAAGATAATATTTTATAATACATGTCTTTTCTTTAGACATATGTGTACTTCATACTTTCCTGCATATTCATATTATGTTTTCTGTGTTCTGTACACTTGTTTTACCTTAAGTGTATCAAAACCTTTAGGTCTAACTACTGAAAATTATTGTAAATACTAGAAAATATGGCATAGAAAAATTTAATTACCCATTCTTTCAAGTTAATCAATCAATTTTTTTTTTAGATTTTAATGAAAGTTTATAAAGAACTTGGATTTCCATTTATTAATTTTTGCACATTTTCCTCCCTGTCTGCCCTCACCCCAGTTCATTTTTTTCTTTGGAAAAAAAGTTCTTTCATTGTGATACAGTCCCTCCACACCCCGACCACTTTAATATGTAACTATTATTATGGACTTCCGTCATGCCAATAATACCTAATCATATATTTCTTTTATATAGTTCTCTCCCTAGTCTGTTTCAATGCGGTATACATTATTTATGTCCTCTTTTCTTAGTTTCCCCCAAACCCCATAATCAATCCTGTTCTATAATAGTGGCATTATGCAGTATGCAGTATTTGTCTTTTTGTGACTGAGATCTTTCACTCAGTATAATTTCCTCCATGGTCACCTATTTTTGTATATTTCATGAGTTATTTGTTTTAAAGTGCTGCATAATACTCCATTGTGTGAATATACCACAGCTTCTCTATCCATTCATTTGTTGATGTGCACTTGGGTTGTTTCCAACTTTTTGCTATTGTGAACCAAGTAGCATTAAACATGGGTGTGCATTAATTAATTAATTAATTAATTAATTAATTAATAATGTGCTAAATGAGGATAAAAACTACTTTCATTTTCTAGGATAAGAAAGAAAAATTTTAAAAAATATCATGAAAGTTGATTTATCATGTACAAAAACGAAGTAGAAATTTACTACACATCCATGTATCAGCTATATGGCCAGATGGTGAGACCATAGGTATAGAACCAAAACAACTCAGTTCCAGTCCTAACTTTGTTACCAGATACGTAAAATTAAGCTAGATTGGTGTTATGATTTTAAAATTATCATCTCCATCCATTGCCTTGGACTTCACTACACTGCCAGGCGAGAATGTGTAGGTAAAATGAATCTTGACTCCCTTTCGGGCATTATCTCCAGTTTCTTCAGCTCTAGACTTGTGAGTCTCTGTTGCTCACATCTTTAGCATCATCAACAATTGTGAGGCCAAAATAAGGAAGATATATAACCAGACTATAGAAATACTATGGTATTGTGTAACCTGGCAGAGCCAGCTGGAGCCAGGGACTGAGGTCTTGAGAGTGGGAACTTCAAAACCAGAAGAGAATGCAGCAATGGCTCTTGAATCCAGAAGTTCCTGTGCCAGAACTATCTCGCTATTGACTGAGTAGCTGCCTGAATTAACTGAGAAATGGTGTCTTGCAGCTAACCTACCTTGGGACTACTATTTACTGAATCTAGACTTTCACTGTATAATATTTTTTGCTTTCCCACTTCTTTTTTTTTTTAAGTATTTTCATCAGTTTTAATTTCTATTGCATTTGTAATCCATTTAGGAAATTTGTAACATCATAAAGAAGTTTATTTTCTCTGTTTCACAGTGATACACAGTACTTCCTATATTTATTCTAAATGTATGTAATAAATTTATTTATTTGTAATAAAAGATAATTTGTCCCCTGAGTAACCACAAAGACAAATTTGGCTACGAACAATTTTTAAACCTAACTTTAGAAACAAATTTTTACCATATCAAATTGTTTGGGTTTTTGTTTTTGTTTTTGTTTGTTTAACTTCTGGAAATACACAGACTTTATAGAATCTCTTTTTATTCACAGTTGTAAGATTTATTAGAATTATTCCCACTTCTAAACCCATTTCCCTAATAAATCTTACAACTGTGAATAAAAAGAGATTCTATAAAGTCTGTGTGTTATCATTTGCAATTAATGTCAGACACAGTAACTAGAAGTAGGTACAGAATAGACAACCATGACTGACCTTACAGAACTGTGGATGTTGTTAATGGGGACAGTAACCCTTTTTGGAGCTAGTAAAAGTTGGACTCAGCCATCTCCATGCTGCCTTTCATTTAACTGCTTTGAGCTTCCATTTCCTCATCTGAGAACTTGAAGTATTTCTGCCAAATTTAGGGGATGACTGTCCAGTTATCAGGTGAACAATGCTTATTGCTGTTTAAACTTTCCTGTATGTCTAGCCTCAATTATAATACCTGGCCTGTGGTAGATGTTCAGTGACTGTTGGAAATACAGAAATAGGTTACCTATAATCATAGTCCAAAAATAAAGTTTTCTTTAGATAGAAAATGTCATAGAGAAGCAAGATTTCAGATTTTTGTTTGTTTTTTTCATTTCAACTATGGTGTCAAAGGTTTATATAGGTCAAAATAGTTTTCCTAGTCATTAACTTTGACTTTGACACATGGGTGCAGTAGATCATACAAATAGGTTGTGTTAGTCTATTCACAAGGGATTAACAAGTCTTAGCATTAAAGTAAGCAGATTGAGAGGTTGAGAACTGCACCAGCAACAAAGAAGCAGAATATTCAGTGTGTGCCTTTTGGTACTAGAGATTCTTGTGTCAGCCAGATCTATAGGAAAGCTGCAGAAGCCACAGCAGAAAACCAGATATCCAACATGGGACAGAGCGGACCTGCAACTGTTACCCTAAGGAACCTGAAACAGAAGCATTGTCTAAGCTTGCTGAAGAACTTGGGGGGAGACAATATAATTAACAGAACTAAGGTGGACTCTTGGAAGGAGGAGTGGCATCCACTTCCATAACTTGGAGTGAGGATGAAAGGCACCCAAGCGTCCAGTACTCTCCTTCAGAGGATCGCTATTAGTCACCTGCAACTCAACAACACTTAACTAAAACAACAACAATAAGGTGGCCTGGTGGCAAGAAGCTGCACTGCAATCCTGAAGACATGCAGTTTGAAGCCATCAGCCACTCTGAGGGAAAAGGATGGTTACTCTCCTTCCATCGGATTAAATGCTTCTCAAACCCTGCCAAAGGGTCAGCTATATGTTGGTTCTGACTCTAAGGTACATAACAACAGTTTTACAATAGTGTACTAAACCACTAGGCTAAAGGTTGAAGAATCTCTAAACCTACTAAAGAAGCTGTCCTGACTGAGACACTGTATGCTGTTAAAATCCTTAATAAACTCCATAATTCTGAGTTTGGTTCTTGGAGGTCCGTGAGCTATTGCAACTGACTTTGGACCCAGTAGAACAGCTAAGATTGGTGTAAAAATTATTAACAGTATGTATAGGAGTATGGGGGAGCCATGTTTAACCTTAAAGGAATTACTTTGTATGATAGATATTACTGATGAGAACTGTTCTCCTTTGTGGAGTTAATAAAGGTCAATTCCAGCTTTCCCCACATTGCTATTGTTCCTTTCACACCCACATTTAATGAACACAGAACAAAAAGAAGAATGATGACATTTTGTCAGAATAATCTGTACAGTCTATAGAAGATCTAAACACAAAACTTGTCTCTACATGAGTGCCTTTTACATTAACACAGGATACATAGCCACAAATATTTTCCTTTGGAAACTATCATGCTGAACCTTACATGAATCCCAAGCAAACACTTTCCTAATCATTCAATGAATTCAAAATTAGTCACATCCATTTTTGTAGCAATATAAGTTAAAATTGTTTTGTTGTTATATGCTATGTGTAATCTGTTATTGAGTCAGAACCAATACATAGCTGAATTTCCAGAGAGTTTTCAGAGGCAGTTACTTTCATCCCTGGAGATTGCCCATTCTTTTTTCATGGAGCAGCTGATGGATTCAAGCCATGAGGCTTTGAGATTTCTTCTTACCACTAGGCCATAAGATCTCTTTATTATAGAAAATGAGATGGTTGGAAAAATAGTTAGCTACTCTGCAGTCAACTCCAACTCTTTTTTTTTTTATTTTTTTTCAACTCCAACTCTTGATGACATTTTATACATCAGAATAAAACACTGTCTGGTCTTGTATATCATCATAATTTTCATCATACTTGAGTTCATCACTGTATGTGAATTATTTCTCTCAGAGTCTTGTTCTCTGATTCTCTGATTCACCAAATAAATTGCTCATTTGTTTATCTCTTCTGATATCATTTCCAAAGAAAGTGGATGTGATTCTATAGTGATAAATTTTATTTTTATTGAGTAATATTTCAGAAGTTCTTATTCGTATTCCAATTATTCATTAAATGAAGTCAGTCCCTTACTCAGCATACTTTTATTGTGAACCAGGAATAGGTATGCAGTATTATAATAGATATCATCAATAACCCGCATTGTGAACCAGGAATAGGTATGCAGTATTATAATAGATATCATCAACAACCCGCATTGTGAACCAGGAATAGGTATGCAGTATTATAATAGATATCATCAACAACCCGCATTATGCAGGTGGCACAACTATTCCTGCTGAAACTGAGGAGGACCTGAAGTGTTTACTGCAGAAGGTCAAGGACAGCAGCTTTCAATATGGACTAAAGATCAACATGAAGAAAATAAAGATTCTCACCACTGGGCCAATTAGCAGCATTCTGATATATGGCGAAGAGACTGAAACTATTAACAGTTTAAGTTTGCTTAGCTCCATAATCAGCACTCTTGGTACCAGCATACAGGGGATCAGAAGATGAATTGCATTGGGGAAAGTACTATCAGGGACCTCTCCAGACTACTGAAAAGCAATGATATCAGTCTGGACACTAAGGTATGCCTGATCCAGGCCGTAGTCTTCACAGTTGCTTGCTCTGCATCAGAGAGCTTGACAATGACTAGGGATGATAGAAAGATAATTGATGCCGTTGAGCTGTGGTGCTGGAGAAGAATGTTGAATATACCACGGGCTGTCATGAGAACAAATAGGTTCATCCTAGAAAAGGTGAAACCAGGCTGCTTCTTGGAGGCAAGAATTCTGAGGCTTCATCTGTCATCCTTGGGCTTGTTGCAAGGAGGAACCAGTGCCTAGAGAAGGACATCATGCTTGGAAGGATGGAGGGATAGCAAAAGAGAGGAAGACCATCAATGAGATGGATGAGTCAATGAGGAGGATAATGTGGGTACGTGTGTCAGAGAGAGTAAAGTTGGCACAGGATAGAGCAGGTTTCATTGTTACTGTACATAGGGGTTATTATCAGTCACAAGTGACTCGACTGCACCAAACAACAACATAACAAACACTCAAAAGAATAAAGCACATATGCACTAGTAGAAAAAAAATCTATTAAACAAATACATTCAGCACATTTTATTATAGTTTCTAAAATAAGGGGGAGCAAACTACAAGTTGAGCTGGAATACATATATCACATACAGAAGAATAAAGATTAAGTTTGAAGGACAAATGGAAAATATTATGGTGAATAAAGCATATTATAGTATCTTAGCTAGAGAAAATATCAGGAACAAAGACATTGGTATAATACATTGGATAAGCAGTTTGGGCTAGATTGAGCTTATTCTTGATGGCATAGTTGGTAAAGTGTAGAGTAAAAGGTAAGCAGTTTGAATCTTCCAGCTGCTGTGACTGAGAAAGATGATTTATCTATTGAAACAAACCTGTTCAATTATTCTGACAAAACTGTTGGAGTAACACTATCAAATGGGATTGATTTCACAGGATTGGTTTTACTTCAGATATAAAGTTGTGGAGAATAATTATCAAAATATACAACATAAAACGAAAATCATTACAGTATTCGATGTAGTCAACAAATACATATTGTTGTTATGTTCCATTTAGTCAACTGTGACCTTATGTACAATAGCTATGAACCTTGCCATATCCTGAGCCAGTCTCACTGACTCTGACTCATCTAATATCACTGCTTCAGTTACCTTCTCAATCCATCTCATTCAAGGTCTTACTCTCCTGTGCTGTACCTCCACCCCTCAAAGCATGATATCTTTCTCCAAAGACTAGTCCCTCATGGCCATGTGACCAAAGTATTTGAGACAGAGCCTAAAAATCGTTCCCTCCATGGAGAAACTTGGTTTCATCCTCTCCAAGACCAACTTAATTGTTCTCTTGTAATTATATAATACGCTTTACATAATAGGCATTTAATTGATAATTGGAGAAAAACAAACAAAAGGGGAAAAATCACTCAATGACCTATAGGACTCACAAGCAGATACTAGCAATTTTAGGCCAGAAGAAAAACTAACAAATTAACTTTAGCCCTTAAGCAAGACCTAAAACTTCACTGGTAAAATTCTTTTCATATAAGAATTAAAATATCAAAACATGCATTACTCAATGCTATGTAACTGTGTAAGAAATTTTGTTTTTCAACTAGTAAAACAAAAAATGTAGGCATATTTTATATGTCCTTTGGGGCAAGAGAAAAGGAAATGTTTCTTGTAAATATTCCCTCACATAGAGTAAAGATAGCCTAGTGATATTAAATGGGCATAATTGAGGATGTGGGTGTAGTGGCACTAATTTGGATGTACACCCTTGAATCTACAATGTAACAAGACATACCCTCTATTTTCCTTTCTGCTGTGACAATTTTTTTTTTTAAATTTCTTGTCTTATAAATTCTAGATATAAGTCCCTTATTTGACAAGTCATTTGAGCACCACAACAAGATAAAGGTAAATAATCCAATTGAAAAATGGGCACAGGATATGAACAGTCAATTCACCAAGGAAGACATTCAGATGGCCAACAAGCACATGAAGAAATGTTCAAAATCCCTAGTTCTGAGAGAGATGCAAATCAAGACAACCATGAGATATCATCTCACCCCAGTTAAGACTAGCAAAATTTAACAGAACAGCAAG
>NW_006400114.1:1627975-1639491 GCF_000299155.1 Elephantulus edwardii
TGGAGGCTGCAGTCCTTGACCCTCTGCAGCAAGCGCTTCAGGTCCTCCTCAGTTTCAGCAAGCAGGGTTGTGTCATCTGCATAACACAGATTGTAGATGAATCTTCAACCAATCCTGACACCACACTTTTCATAGAGTGCAGCCTCCCGGATAATCTGTTATGCATACAGGTTGAAAAGGTATGGAGACAGAACACACCCCTGCCTTACGCCCTTCCCAATTTTGAACCATGCAGTGTTTCCTTTCTCTGTTCTGACAACTGCCTCTTGGTCCAAGTATAGGTTTCTTATTAGTATGATCAAGTGTTCTGCGATTCCCATTTTTCTCAGAGTCAGCCACAGTTTGTTATGTTCCTCACAGTCAAATGCCTTTGCATAATCAATGAAACACAGATAGGCATTCCTCTTGTACTCCCTGCTTTCAGCTAAGAGCCAGCTAACATTAGCTACAATATCCCTAGTACCACGACCCCTTCTAAACCCGGCTTGGACTTCTGGCATTTCTCTGCTGATGTGCTATTTCAGTCATTTCTGGATAATCTTCAGTAAAATCTTGCTTGCTTGAAGAAATATCAGAAGATTGTCGTCAACATGGAGATGGCTATATCTGGCTTCCAGTAATGATGACAACCCCATCAACATCCACAATACAAAATTAATTCGTAGAAAGTCAGATATGATACATGATTTCTCCTTTTCCTGTATTTAGTTTTACTAATCCCAACATCAATCTTACTGTTTTCCTGGGTCTGAAATATGTGAAGATGTCCATACAGATCTCACAGAACCAAACTTAGAGTTACAGTCAGTTAAAAGTTTCTAAATCTAGTTAGCAAAAGGATATAATTCCTCAGCTCATACAGCTTCTAAAATGTACAATTCTTCAGTCTAGAGAGCTTCTCAAGTGTGTTGATATTTACTTGGATCTTCAATGTTACAGCTTAAGTCAGTGTTACAAAGTTCCTTTAGTCTTGCCAATAATGATGTGTTCCCTTAAACCTTCAGCAAGCTTGATGAGGATCTCTAGCTTAGAATCCATGAGACAGCAGTCTCAAATCAGCTCTGTCACAGTGCAGTCTCTGGTTCTCTGCTGAGGTAGCTGTTTTTGTGGAGATCTCGATCTTACTGGCACAGGAATTTCTGGCCCTGATGATGCACACCGAATCTCCTTCTTCCTCTTCCTTCTCGTAGTGAGATTGTCACTTTTGCTGTTAAATCTGCTCAGTATAATTTGGTGAAAAAAGTCTCTGTACATTACCAAGAAGGGACTGAAGAGATATAGAAGAATACTTTCATTCCTTCTTTTTGCATGACCAATTTGTCATTTTCTAGATGTGCTTATTTATGTGTTTCTCTGGCTTGCCATGTATTTACCAGCAGCCAAGTATTAACAAGATTTAGATTTATGTCCTTGTAAAGCACCCCTTGTCCTTGTAACGCTTATCAGAGCTAGGCAGTAACCAAACCCATTTTCTGAAACTTGATACAGCATGCAGTCTTTGATGTACACCCCTTTAAATGTAGTTTTATGTGAAAAATTCTTTAACATTGTGTAGTTTGGGAGTAAGGGGGGAAAAGAGAAAACAAGGGGAAGAGAAAAATCACAACTAAATGGCAAAAAAAAAATCAGAATGTCAGTTATGATTTTGACTCCTGCCAGTTTGACTAATGTCTCAACTTTTTGAAAAACACTCAATAGAAACTTTTTTTTAACAGTCATGAAATATGAAAGAGGAGGAAATGGTTATCTACCAAGTGTAAAGCACATTTTCCTTGGTGCTGAATTTTAGCCTAGAATGAATTTTTATGACCACATTATAAACCTCTGAAAATAGAGTTTAGTGGAAGTGCAGAAACTGTCTTAAATATATTTTACTGGCAAATGTGCTACTGGAGCGATTTTTTTTGTAAAAAGTAAAGATATTAATTTTATGCAATCCATATGTGTCTGTGTTTTAAAACATTTGCAGAGTTACTTATTTGCTGCATATCTACCAAAAAAAGCAAAGATAGAATGGAATGATTAGAAGAGTTTTTAAAAATAAAATTACACATGCTGTCTGTCAAAGGCTCTGCATAATTCATTTAATTCTAGTACTGTGAGGCATTTAGTTCCTTACAATTTAAGCGCTAGGGAAGATAGATCAGTCTGGTATGATTCCAGGATTTCCTCCTCAGAGACCAATACTCATTTCATTTCTGATGAGAATATTCAATCAAAGTTAAAAAAAATCCTTTGTTCTATTTTGATGTATGTGATTCTAAATCCAACAAATGATTTGAGAAACTAGAAACAACCAAAATGGATTTTTCCACCAAACAATTTCACCCATATATTCAATAATATTTCAAAGGATCATAAAACATTAGGACCTGAAAACACAGTAACACAGGATTCGGTTTGTGGAAACTTTATAAAAACTGTAACTATTAAACTTGAAGAAAACCCCAATAATCCCCATAAGAGATACTAGACATTTCTCCATTTTACAGTATTTTGTAGGACTATATAGCCTTGTCACTGTTAAGAAACACTTTTCACTTTTCTTAAAGACTTTCTTTTACCACCAAGACAAAAAATTATCAAGTTATGGGAATATGGAGAACTGTTGACCAGAAGGAAATAAAACGTTTGCAGTGATTTTAAAAAAGATTTAAAAAAAATTTAGACACTTATTAACTTGGATGCAGAAGAATTAAAGGAAGCTGAAAAGAAGAAATCGCAGAGGAAGAAAAGATTTGGGGGGGGAAAGTGGAATGCACCACTGGAGTAGAAATGAAAGATATATTCTAATAAAAACCAAAGAAAAAGAAAACTAAGGTTGTGTTGTTATGTTATGTTACGTTATGTTACATTACGTTACGTTACGTTATGTGGTTATGTTATGGAATGATATGATGTGACTGTTCTCATCATCTCACTCCTATCTACTTTTTCTCTGAGGTTATGATAGAGGAGAATATCCAAAGAGAGAGTGATCTAGTTGATTAGGTTTATGAAGATGGCCAGGAGGTGGGATTTGAGCAAATTCATGAAACGAAGTATAAGATATGATAACAACTTGAAGTATTACTTTACATTGGATTTAGTCTATGTGCTTCAGGAGAGGAAATATGAAATCCAAAGGATCTGGAGAAAGTAGATTCATTCATCCCCTCAATAAACAAGAATTGTCTAATAGAGCTCTTTGGGCACAGAATCCATCACTTCCTGAAATAGTTCATTTCCCATAATTTGAGGTTACTTCAGTAAATGACCATTTATCAAGAATTAATGCATAAATAAGGAATTGTCAGAAGTTAAGCAGGATTTAGAAGGGAACATGGCACCAGGGATATTATTGCTGATGTCAGATGGATTCTGGCTGAAAGTAAGGAATATCAGAAGAAAGTCTATTTGTGCTTTATTGATTATGCAAAGGCATTTAAGTGTGGATCATGACAAGTTGTGGCTGACATTGAAAAAAATGGGAATCCCAGAGCACTTGATTGTGTTCATGAGGAACTTGTACCTGGACCAGGAGGCTATCGTGTGAACAGAGCAGGGGAGCACTGCATGTTTTGGAATTGAGAAGGGAGTGAGTCCGGGATGTTTTCTGTCTCCAGACCTGTTCAATCGATTCATGAGCAAACTATTCAAGAAGCTGGACTCTATGGAGAGGAGTGTGGCATCATCAATAACCTGTGTTATTCAGATGACACAATCTTGCTTGCTGAAAGAAAGGGGGATTTGAAGCACTAATTGCTGAAGATCAAGGAATGCAGACTTCCGTATGGATAGCATCTCAATATCAAGAAAACAAAGATTCTTACTACTGGACCACTAGTCTGTGTCATGATGGATCGGAGAGTGAAACTGTCAACAGTTTCATCTTCCTTGCATCCACAATTAACACCCTTAGTACCAGCAGTTGGGATATAAGGAGACACATTGCAATGGAAAAATCTGCAGTTAGGGACCATTCCAAATTATTGAGGAGTAGTGATGTCAGTTTGAGGTAAAGTGTGTCTGATTCAGGCCATGGTCTTTCTGATTACTAACTATGCATCTGAACCTGGACAATAAATAAGGATAGAAAAATAATTGATGCCTTTGATCTGTGGTGTTGGAAAAGAACATACCATGGACGGCTAAGAAAATGAATAGTTACGTCTTGGAGAGGGTGCAGCCAGAGTTCTCTTTGGAGGCAAGAATGATGATGATGATATTTAGCCTTAGGTGCTATTCCTTAAAAATGGACTTGATGTTGGGAAGGGTGGAGGGTCTGTGAAGGAGAGGAAGACCCTCAACCAGGTGAATTGACAAGGAGACTCATGCATTGGGCTCTTGTGTGCTAGTAATTGTGAGGATGGCGCAGGGCAGTACTAGGTTCAGATCTTTTGTTCATGAGGTCAGGTCGCTATGAGTCATATTTGACTCAATGGCTCCTAACAAAAACAACATGGAATACGGAACTGGTAACAGTAGTTACCAGTTTTAAGGCCTGGTAACAGTCTTTAAACAGTTTTTGACTGTGACAACTATTGCATCTGTTAGGTGCTAGTATCTCTTTACTTGGAAGAGTACATCTGCAGAATATTTGAAAACATATATGAACTAATCATTGATTCTTCATGCTAAGTGCCTAAGCATGGTGGAGGAGCAGGTTAGAAACCCTGTAAAACCACTGTTGTCTGGTTGATTCCGATTCATTATTGTTAAGCATTATCGAGTCAAATGTGACTAATAACTCAGTGAACAACAGATCTCAACACTGTCCTGTTCTGTGCAATCCTTACCATCCCTTGTGCCCGTTGCCATAGTCATGTCTCAATCCATTACATTAAAGGTCTTCCTCTCCTTAGTTAACCTTTCACCTTTTCCAGAATGATGTCCATTTCTAAGGAATTGGCTTTCCTAGCAACAGGACCAAACTATGAGAGACAAAGCTTCACCATCTTTGCCTTCAAGAAGAGTGCAGCTGCTCCATAAAGCCTCTGATACTGCAACCCTTTATAGAAGCAAGCTGTCACATCTCTCTCTTGAAGAGCAACTGAGAAGTCAAATCACCAACCTTTTACTTAGCTACCACCTACCTATCTCTCTTGTCACTGTATCTCCAAGGCCCCTTATGAGTATACATAAGTGGATCCATTTTTCCTTTACTGGGAATCACTAAAAGAAACCTACAGCAGCTCTTCCTGTGCTTTGCTTACCTTTAGGAGAAATGTTAGCATGACATTTTTAAGCACGATGACACTGGGATGGGGGGGTTGATAAATGAATGATTGATTTTTGTTGATAAATGATTGAATGAATGATTTTTAACTCATAACTCTTAAATCCCAAGATTACACGCTTCTTAATACTAAGAATATCTAAGCCACAAGCTTAAATTGCCCTCAGTGTTTCTTGGTGGTCTAGTTACCAAGAACAGCTGATAGGAACTTGAAGTTCAATGAGATTGAACTATGCTTTGCAATGTGCCTTCTATGGTTTGTGACCAGTGAATTTGCAAGAGTATTTTGACCCCTGATGGAATAAGATTAGCATAAAAATTAGGTGTGATAATAATAGATGTATATCAATTTCTGTTTTTTTGTTAGGCGCTTAGTTTGGTTTCTCTTGCTATAAAAGTTATTCAGTCCCACAACTGGTGAGGAAGTACCCCCCATTTAGAGCATAACTTAATGCTAACTGCACCTAAAGTCAGGTTGAGTACTATTAAAACATTTTGTCCCCCTTTGTATCAATTAAATCAGAATCTCTAGAGACATTCGAACCCTCAGACATTAGTACTTGTCTCACCATGTGATTGTGCTATGTACACTGGGATCAAGCATCATGATGCTGGATTATTGAATGAATACTAAATACAGTCAAATATATGTTTACAGGGAAAATTATTAATTTAATGTGAAATAAATTGGAAATAGCTGATCAAATAATTCAGGTTACGAAGTATATTGTAAGGAAGAAAAAGTTAAACAATTTTCTAATTTCATCTTTTCTCTGACAAGTGACAAATTTTAAACATGAATATAAAAGTAGTATAATCACTCAGAGCATAATACAACAAACTAAAAAGTTTCAGAACTATTAAAAAATAAAATTTCAAATAAGTGTTAGGGTATCACTGATTTGTCAGTGTGGCCAAAAGAATATACTTCATGTGGAAATAAAATTCTCTCTAAAGTTGTAGAAAGATAGATCTCAGCATACCAACTTGAAGCTACTTAATAGTTTAATGTGTAACAGGAAGTGATTGTCAAGTTTTTCCAAGTCATTAAGCCTTAGGCACATACCTTGTCCCCAAAATACATAAAAGGAATTATAATATGGCAAAGTAGTTGTTTGTGGTTGTTATGTGCAGTTGTATCAATTATGATCCATGACAACACTAGGAGCAAGCTTGCCCTATTCTGGATTGACCTCACCGTCTCCATCTCTCTCAAGCCCATTGCTGCAGTCACCCTCTCATTCTATCTTGTTGAGGGTTATCCTCTCTTTCACTATCCTATCTCTAGCTTTCCTAGCATAATATTTATCCTCCCAAGGACTAGTCCTCTGACAACATGCCAGACTTCCCCCCCCCCAGGGATGTACAACCTCCATATTCACTTTGAGGGGTATGGCATGGCCCCTAGTAGGCGACAAGGTCCATCTGTGGCTATGATGGCCAGACTTTTTGACACAAAGTTGCACCATTCTTTTTTTCCAAGGTGCATGATGTTTGTACTTCCTCCCAAATAGAAGTTTGTTAATTTGATTGCAATGGTTTTCTGAAAAGTGATGTTGATTTAAATCTTTATAATTAGAAGTTTCTATATGTGCTATCTATATGAAAGAATTATCAGCCAAGATATGAATAGCAGAAAACTGTTTCTCTATTGGAAATAAAGGTGATGGTGTGTGTAGTATACTATTTATAAGAGTTCATTGGCATATAATATACATCTTTTTGTCAGAACAGATATTCTTTAAAAAGTAAGACAGCTTTCTTTTTTCTTCCTCACCTGCATGAATGTGTGCCCTGTTCTCTACCCAAAATAATAGGGCTTGCTACTAGACTTGGGTAATGAGGGGTAGGGATTTTGTTGTTTGAAGCAGGCTCCCTGTGGAATTTCTTTGAACTACAGAAACACTGTTACTTGCTGTGTCTTTCTTGTTTTTACCAGTTTAGCACAAACATTGCCTTTCAATGCAACTGCATGTTCAAAGCAAAACATAAAATTGTGTTACTTTAAAGGACTCATTAATTTCCTTTGTACTCCAAATCCTCTGCATTAACAAATGCAATATGCTGATTCTATATTCAAACTTACTCCATTTGAGCTGCTATTAACTTCAAAGGAAACCTGAAAAAGGAATGTAGGAGAATTAGATTCTTGTGTTGAAAAATTAATATATTACTGACAACTGACCTACTTTTTAGTTGTCCTGTTTTATGAAATTTTAAAGTTTTTCTATTTGTAAGACAGATTATTGGTTAAACTTGTTCCAGGGTATAGCTCTGAAATTTTAAGATTAACCTACTTTGCCATTGAGTCAGTGTAGTTCTGTGCATGCTTGTTGTATAGGTGCTTTAGTAGCACTGCTGCAACTCTGATTATCATCCTGGTGTGTGGTCTATATATAAATAGATAGATGATAGATGATAAATAGATAGATAGATAGATAGATAGATAGATAGATAGATAGATAGATAGATAATAGATAGCTAATAGATAGATGTAGAGATAGATATATAGAGATAGAGAGATGGAAATGGAGATGGAGATAGATATCTATATATCTATGTCTATACCTCCGTTATTTTAAATAATTTTTCTATTACTCACCAGTGAATATTCCAGGTGTACAAGCCTGAACCTGTGCTGTTTAAATATCAATAATATACCAACATAAACATATAATGCATAATATATCCAGCTGTTAATGGAAAGATTGGAAGTTTTAATTAATCAATAACTTTGTGGGAGAAAGATGAACCATTTCCTCCTATATAGAATTACAACTTTAGAAACCCAAAGAATTATCACTATGAGTTTGAGTCTAATTAATGGAAGTGGATTTTTTATTTAATAGCTATATAACACAGTTAACAGTTTTTGAAACAAAATACATAACTGTAACAAAATTGCTCGTGCTGATAGTTTTTCCTTCTCATTTATCAGTAAACTAAGTTTTGTGTTTCACCATTGCCAATATTAACGAAGAATAAAGAAAATTTTGTTGCTATGTGACATCAATAACCCTTTCATTTGATATTAAGTAAAACATCCAAATCTCTAGATGACATAACGCATTTATGTGTGTGTTTTAAATATTATCTGTAGCTCTAGTGTCTAGTGGCCTCGTGGCTCAAAGATGTGCTGCAATCTGGAAGGCATGCCTTTAAAGGCCCCCAGTTTTTCTGGGGGAGAAAGATAGATGTACAGTCCCTCCAGTATGATTAACTGCCTCTGAAGGTCAGTGCCTTAGGATAGATTCCGACTCTCAGGTACACAATGACAACAACAGCATTAAATAGATGCCACTTTTCTAGGATGTCTTTTTTATACATGGACGTATATTTTACTGGACCACCAAAAGAAGAAGCAAATATGTCTTGGAGAAAGTGCAACCAGAGTGTTTCTTAGAGGCAAAGACGATAAAGCTTCACCTCACATACTCTAGGCATATTGCTAGGAGAAGTTATTTCTTGGAGAGTGACAGGATGCTCAGAAAGACAAAGGGAAAGTAGGCAAATGACAGGAAAATCCTCAACCAGATGAGTTGACACAGTAACTGCTGCAATGGGCTCTATTGTGTCAGGAACTGTGAGGATGGCATGGGGCAGGACAGGGTTCAGATTTGTTGTTTGCAGGGTCGCAATGGCTTGTACTCAAATCAACAGCACCTAACAACAACTTGCTCTTCTGGTCATCTAATTTCCCATTTTAACTCTAAATTTTTAGAAACAGAATCAGAATATAAATAGACAAAACCCAAATGCATTCATGCAACTGTATCAGTAGAAAAGTGTTTCCAGTACTCTTGACTACAGCAAAATTTGTTAATATTGTTTGCTGCTGTTGGGTCCTGTTGTGTCAAGTATGACTTATAACAACACTGTGAACAACCTGTCTGAACCTTATCCTATCTTGTGCCATCTTTGCAATTAATACACTCAAGCTCATTGCTGCAGTCATGGTGTCAATCCTCCTGGTTGAAGGTTTTCCCCTCCTTCTCTGTTCTTCCATCTTTCCAAGAATAATGTCCCTTTCCGATGAATAAATTGTCTTAACAACATGCTTAATGTATGTGAGATGAAGCTCTCCAAGGATCACCATGACTGCACTTTCTCCAAGACATATCTGTTCTTTTGGTAATCCATGGGATATCAAGTACTATTCTCCAATATCACAGTTCAAAGTTATCAGTTCCATCATCCTAATCCATCCAACTTTCAGGTGCATATTAAGCTACTGAAAAGTTCATGGTCTAAATCAGACATACATTAGTCCTCAATTTGACATTACTGCTTCTCAGTAATTTGGGGAGGTTCCTAACTATAAACTTTCCAAATGCAATTTGTCTTCTGATCGCCTGACTGCTGGTACAATGATATTGATTTTATATTGATTGTGTATCCAAGTAAGCTGAAGTAGTTAACATTCTCAATCTTTCCTTCATCTATCATGTTGTTGACTATGTGACCAGTGGCAAGGGTGTTTGTTTTCTTTATACTGAGACACAACCCATACTGAAGACTATTGTGTTTAACCTTCTGCAGCAAGTGCTTCAAGTTTTCTTCAATTACAACAAGTAAAGGTGTGTTATCCTCTTAATAAAAGTTATTGATGGATGATCCTTTATATTAAAATAATGACTTTTGCTTATTAGCTAGTGTATTTTTGCTTATTAATTAGTGCATATATTTTACAAGTTGGAATTCTCACCATAAGTTGTTTATTAAATCGATCTCCAATTCTATGGGAGAATGATAGACAATATTGTCTTGTAAAGACTGATAGTCTCAGAAATTTAATGGAAGATCACTGTGAGTTAGAATAGAATGGATAGCATTGGAGGTAGAGCTTTTACCTAACCAGTTTTCCAACTGTAATGGAAAAATATAAATTTAGAAGCATTTAAAGGAGTCCCAGTTCCTAGAATAATATTTTCCACAGTTTCTTTCAAATACTTTTTTGTCTCTTGGTAACCCTTCAGTCTGTTCATAACAGTTTAAGGCAGTGAGATTTCTTGTGAGAGCAGAGATTTCCTAATATGATGTTGATTACAGTAGTAATTCAGCTAGGGAGTGTATATGCCAAAACTGCAGCCTTGCCTCTTACCAGACTTTCCTAAGAATTGCTGAATTACTTTTTCAAACATATTAAAAAGGGTATACATAATTTTCATCTTTCTCTTGAAATAGTTCTCATATACTTCACTGTAAAAAAAAATTTCCTTGTCCAGAATTTTATCCTATGATTGTGATTATTTATATTATTTATATTATTTCTACTCTGTCAAGTCCTGTTTTCTCTTCATATTAATACTTCATAAAAAATGTGAAATAAAAGCATGCTCTCAACTTTAAAACAATCTTGTAAGGCATTAAAACTCCCTGTAGGGAATCAGCTCAAGTAAACCTTTTAAAATTATGCTCCCTATCCCAGTCCATATTCATAGTTCCCATAATTAGCCCAGTATAATCATATCTGTGATTTCCACTATGGTTCTGATCACCCTCATAGGTACTATTGTAATTTCTATATCCATGATCACAATAGTTATTAAATCCTTGGTTCCAGTTTTGAGCGTGACCTTGTTCATGATCTCTACTACCATCTTATCCATGAGCTGTAGCACCTCTTCCTTGTTGCTGTTGTTATTACTGTTGCTGCCTATATACCACCTTGGGTTGTGCAACTCTGATTTTTTCACACTTTCAAAAGCCAATTTGATTATATCTATTTTCTAATAATTTCTTACTGGCTCTTCATATGGTGGGAATCAAAACTATACTAGCTATGGTGGATATGATTATACTTGATATGTAACTATGGGAACTATGGATCTGGACAGGGATATGCAGACTACAGTGGTTAAAAGAACCAGCCATACTAAAGATCACAGGAGACAATAGGAGGATACCCTAAAGTCACCCATCTTCAGGACAATGCTGACTATTAATCTTCTGTTGATCTCAGATGAGTATTTTGTAAAATACTTTTAAGTGAACAAGACATAATTTTGTCCAACTGTATATAGCAGCCAATCAGCTTTCTTTGTTTTTACTTTTTCTTTCGCTTTCTGCATTTTGACTTAATGTGGATTTGTGTTTATACAAACTTAGTTTGTATGATTTCATGCTAAATCCAAATAAATTCTTCCTAATGTGGAAAAAAAATTGCTCCCCTTGTTAGATCTTACCTAGATAGAATGGATGAAACACATTATTCTTCTTTTTTTTAAATTTAGGTTGCTTATTTTTAATTTCAATGAGCATCTACAGAGATTTTGGAATTCCATTCATTCATTGTTGC
>NW_006400114.1:1640374-1641460 GCF_000299155.1 Elephantulus edwardii
GTACCAAGGAATTATATTCCTAAGTACAGAATAAAATAAATTTTAAAATTTATAACATCTCCGGCTAGCATAAAGGTAACTGCAAAGCCAACTAGTTTACATAAAAATAGACCTTTAAAGAGAGAAAACATTAAGCAATACTAAAAACTGAGATGCATCTGTTCTTTCTTTTTCTCTTTTTTTTTTTTTTTTACTTTCTGTTATAGGTTTATTTGATATTTGAACAGAGTCTACAAGTTCAGACCCAAAAGTAACGGATTGCTTTATGGTTGTCAGATCTTTTTCTCTTTTGAATATACTCTTATTATCAATTATAACAAAGGAAAAAATGCCTTTTAGATTGTTGTTGTTGTTGTTGTTATGCGTCGCCTAGTCGCTTGTGACTCATAGCGACCCTATGTACAACAACCGTAAACTCTGCTCTGCCCTGTGCCTGATTACCCCAGTCACTGAATCAGTTCACCTCATAGAGGGCCTTCCCCTCCTGTGCTGTCCCTCCACCTTACCATGCATTATTTCCCTCTCAAATGACCGGTCTCTTCTCACAACATGTCCAAAGTATGTTAGATGGAGCCTCAGAATCATTGCCTCCAGGAAGCCACCCATTTTAACCATTTCCAGGTTGAATCTGTTTTCCTAGCAGTCCATGATACCCTCAATACTCTTCTCCAGCACCACAACTCAAAGGCATCAATTCTCCTTCTATCCTCCTTAGTCACTGTCCAACTCTCTCATGCATAACAAGTGATAGCAAAGACCATGGCCTGTAACAGACACACCTTAGTCTCCAGAGAGACACCATTGCTCTTCAGTACTTTGGAGAGGTCCCTAACAACAGACTTTCCCATTGCAATACGTCTTTATATTTCCTGGCTACTGGTGCTGAGAGTGTTGACTGTGGAGCCAAGCAAACTAAAGCTATGAACAATCTCAACCTCTTCACCATCCATCCTGATGCTACCAATTGGTCCAGTGGCGAGAATCTTTGTCTTCTTGACATTGAGCCTCAATCCATATTGGAGGCTGCAGTCCTTGACCCTCTGCAGCAAGCGCTTCAGGTCCTCCTCAGTTTCAGCAAGCAGGGTT
>NW_006400114.1:1647649-1652542 GCF_000299155.1 Elephantulus edwardii
TCCACTCTGCAACCCTCATTGCATACTCCTACAATAAAAATAATGCCCTAAAATATAATACTTTTAGACTATTCTCTCCCCCATAGACTTCAATAGAAGAAAAACTTTAAAATTGTTCCAAATATCATCACTTGAAATTCCTATGAAGCAGAGTTCTTAACTGACACACATGTAATATCAGAATTGACTAATTGACTGGTTTAATTTGTGAACACTGTAGATTCAGTGATTGTGAGTAGTCTAGTAGTCTAATTAGGTAATATTACCATATAAAATCTGTCATCAGAAGATATGTTTTATAGGATAGAAGTGAAATAGGAGTTATAGGCGATTCTCATTTCTGTAGAGTCAGAACTGAGTCATAGCTGAACCTCCAGAGGATTTTATGAAGCTAAAAAATTAACCAGGAAGAAACTGCCTGTTTTTCTCCTGCAGAGCAATTGGTGGTTTTGAACTGGCTGAGATACTTGGCCTCTGTGTTGACAGCACTCTTCTAAGTTAGGCCTTCAGGGCAAACCTATAATGCAAGGCAGCAAAAAATCAAGTTGATAAGTTAAATGGATGGGAAGTAATTGAGAAATATGTAGCAGACAAATGTTTACATATGAAGAGAATAACGAATTTGAAAAGAAAATGATACAATGAAATGCTTCTAAGGTCTATAACCTTACATACTTGTGGCTATGATAGTTCTGAAAAAGAGAATGAAAGTTTTAAAGATATAGGGCGTATGTTGAGTTGAGATTCCAGGACCACCTTTGCTTTTAATGACCTTGTTGCTCTTTAGCACTTTGGAAAGGACCCTGACAGCGTATTTTCAATGCAATATGTCTTTTGATTTCTTCACTGTTGTTGCCTTGACTGTTGATTGAGGACTCAAGTAAAATTAAATCATTGACAGTTTGATTCTTTTCTCCAACTATCATGATGCTGCCTATTGGTGTATTGGTGAATATGTTTGCTTTCTTTTTAATTTTTATTGATTTTTAATTCAATAATTTACGTACATTGTGGTTTATAGCATTATTTACAGTTGATCAATATAATTTATCACAATAATTGATCAAATTGTCAGTATTTCCTACGTACCCTTTCATCATTCAATATTGTGATATGAGGCTTAGAGTTGTTTTTCAGTTCTTCCAGCTCTCTGCACATTTCATTATAATACTTTACTTTGTCCTCCCAAGCTGCCCTTTGAAATTGTCCGTTCAGCTCTTTCAGTTCAACATATTTTAATTTTTGACATATTTTAATTCTGGCTTCTCAACACTCCGGTGCAATCTTTAGAGACTCTTCTGACATCCATTTCTATTTTATGGACTGAGACTCAATGTCAAGAAGACAAAAATTCTCACCACTGGACCGATTGGTAGCATCAGGATGGATGGCAAAGAGATTGAGATTGTTCACAGCTTCAGTTTGCTCAGCTCCATGGTCAACACTCTTGGCACCAGCAGCCAGGAAATAAAAAAAACATATTGCAATGAGAAAGTATGCGGGTAGGGACCTCTCTAAAGTACTCAAGAGCAACTGTGTCTCTCTGGAGACTAAGGTGCACCTGATACAGGCCATGGTTTTTGCAATCACTTGTTATGCATCAGAGAGTTGGGCAATGACTAGGGATGATAGAAGGAGAATTGATGCCTTTGAGCTGTGGTGCTGGAGAAGAGTATTGAATGTTCCGTGGACTGCCAAGAAAACAAACAGATCCATCCTGGAGAGGGTTAAATCAGGCTACTCCTTGGAGGCAAGAATTCTGGGGCTTTGTCTGATGTACTTTGGACATGTTGTAAGGAGAGACAGGTCCTTGGAGAGGGACATCATGCTTGGTAGGGTGGAGGGACAGTGAAGGAGGGGAGACGCTGTATGAGGTGGATTGATTCAGTGACTGGGGTAATCGGGATGGGTGTGTCAGAGGCAATGCGATTGGCACAGGATAGAGCAGGTTTAGGGCTGTTGTGCATAGAGTCGCTATGAGTCGCAAATGACTCGACGGCACATAACAACAACATCTATTTTTGTAATTACCTTTTGTTTTCTTTCTGGATGAGATCCTTGCCACAATATTTAAAATGCTATGGGCAATGCGAGTCTCCCTCCAATCCTGGTGTCACATTCCTCCTCATACAGTCCAGCTCCTCAGATAATTTTCTCAACATATAGCTTGAACACTTATGAAGATAGAATACAACCCTGATGCACTTTCTTCCCAATTCCAAACCATGCAGTGCTCTCCTGATCTATTCACACAACACCGTTCTGGTCCAGGTATATGTTCCCCATGAGCATAATCAAATGCTCTGGGATTCTCATTCTTCCCAATGTCAGCCACAACTTGTCATTATCCACACAATCAAATGTCTTTGCATACTCAATAAGGCACAAATAGACATTCTTCTGGTATTTCTTACTTTCAGCCAGGACCCATTTTGCATTAGCAAAGACATCCCTAATGCCATGAACTCTTCTAAATCCTGCTTGAACTTCTGGCTGTTGCTTTTATGTACTGTTCCAGCCATTTTTTAATGATCTTCAGCAGTATTTTGTTTGCATGTGTTATGGGTGATACTGTTCAATAATTTCGACATTCTGTTGGATCACCCTTCTTGGAAAAGGGAACGTACATGGGCCTTTTCCAATCCATTTGTCAAGCAGCTTTACTCCAAATTTTTTGGCATAGACCGATTAGTGCGTCTAAGGCTGTATCTGTTAATTGAAACAAATCAATCAGTATCCCATCGATTTCTGGGGTTTTGTTTTTTGCCAATGCCTTCAGTGCAACTTTCACTTCTTTCATTACCATTGGCTCCTGTTCATATGGTGCTTCCTGAAATTTTTCAGTGTCAATTATTTCTGGTACAGTGTCTCATCAGTAACCTCTGTTATGCAAATGATACAACCTTGCTTGCTGAAAGTGGGGAATGCTTGAAGCACTTGTTACAGATGATCAAGGAATATAGCCTTTAGTGTGGATTGCATTGCAATGTCAGGAAAACAAAGAGTATTAGTAGTAGACCAATGTGCAACTTCATGATGGATGGAAAAGAGATTGAAACAGCTATTAACAGTTTCATCTTGCTAGGTACCAGTAGTCAGGAAATAAGGAGACACATTGCACTGGGGAAATCTGCAGTTAGAGACCTTTCCAAAGTATTGGGAGGTAATGATGTCAGTTTGAAGATTAAGGTGCATCTGATTCAAGCCGTAGACTTTCTGATTACTAGTGATGCATCTGAGACCTGGACAATGAAGAATGATGACAATTGATGCATTTGAGCTGTGGTATGGAGAAGACCATGGAACATCACACAGACAGCCAAAAGAATAAATAGATATGTGCTGGAGAGGGTGCAGCCAGTGTGCTCTGTGGAGGAAAGAATTATAAGACTTTGTCTCATATACTTTGGACAGTATACTCTACTAGGTACAGTATAAGTAGTAGGAGGTTCTATTCCTTGGGAAAGGACATGACGCTGGGAAGGGCTGAGGTTTCGTTAAAGAGAGGAGAACACTCAACTAAGTGGACTGTAAGATAAGGTGACTGCTGAAACGAGCTTTAGTGTGTCTGGAAGTGTGACGATGGAGTAGGATAGAACAGGGTTCAGATTTTTTGTTCATAGGGTTGTTCTGAGTTGTGCTTGACTCGATGCCACCTAACAACAATAACACTTTCACCTGCTTTGACATAGTGACTGCAGCAATGGGCTTGAGTGTGTCATAGATTGTGAGGAAAACACTGGATAGGACATTGTTCAGATCTGTTGTTCATAAGATCCCTATGAGTTGTACTTGACTCAAAGGTATCTAACAACAACAACAGCAATCCTTTCATCTACTAGTCATTGCAACCCAGAAACCCTTTTTCTTCTTCTTCCTTTCCTCCTTCATTCTTTCTCCCTTTTCCCATCCACGTATGAGCAGCTATGCAAGTCCTGTTCCATGTTGTTAATTGCAAAAGACATATTGGTGATTTGCTCATTTATCGCTGGTAGATCCTCTCATCTCTAAGCATTTAACTGTATTCATTGTCCATTCTTTTTTTATTCTCCACATTCTTTCCTCCTCTATAATGCTCCTATTTTCATAGTAGAGGTTTTTTAGACTTAAAAATTGTTTGGTAAAATACTAAAATCCATTTGTGACTGAGTTATTTAACTTAACACAGTGTTTTCTAGACTCATCCATATGTGACGTGCTTCTTGGGGTTATTTATTGTTTTATAATACTACATAGTATTCTATGATGTGATTTTTGAGTTTTTGACGAAAATAAACTACAGATTTTATCTTGCCAAATATAGGAAGAAAGTGAAGTTGTGCCCTCTGTGTATATGAAGAGTATTCTTCAAATTTTTGTTACATTCTAAGAAACTTCAAAGTTTAGAAATAAAAGTAGCAGACCCATCTGAAGGAAACTAAGCAACAGCCATTGAGATAGACAAATAGTTACTGACAGTATTATTACGTTTAGCAACTAAAGACTCTAAAAAGAATAGATCAGAAGGGAAGTGAAAGTGTAAATATGATTGAGAAGCTGTTGTTGTAGTTAAGTGCTGTCGAGTTGCAGACGACCCATAGCGACCCTAAGAACAAAAGACCTGAGCCCTGTTGTATAACTATCATTATTTCTCTAAGTTTATAGAGTTTCCAAGGCAAGCTATTTTGGAAGTGGATGCCACTCCTGCTTCCAAGCTTGGCTTAATTTGGGAACTCCACCAAACACTGTCCACCATGTTGTTGTTGTTGTTATGTGCCGTTGAGTCGCCTGTGACTCATAGCGACCCTATGTACAACAGCCCTAAACTCCGCTCTGTCCTGTGCCGATAGCACTATCTCTGACACTCCCAACCCAATTATCCCAGTCACTGAACCAATCCACCTCATAGAGGGC
>NW_006400114.1:1653802-1708463 GCF_000299155.1 Elephantulus edwardii
ACTTGGTGAGCACGTCCAGGGCTGCATCTGTTAACTGAAATATGTCAATTGGTATACCATCTATTCCTGGAGCCTTATTTTTTGCCATTTCCTTCAAAACAGCCTGAACTTCTTCTTTCATCACCATAGACTCTTGCTCATATTTTGCTCATATGTGGCTCTCTGTCCACCATAGGTAACTATTATCAAATTTGACACATTAGTGTCACAGTGTTTAGCATCACAACAACCATGAGTTACCTCATAAAGCAAATTGACAGACCATTGTTATAACCCTTAAAAGAATGTTTTGCCAACAACAATTAAAACCAGTACTGAGGACCACAAATGCATTTTTATGCAGGAGGCCAAATAAAATCAACTCACACCTAATGGTGAGTAAACATTCCATGCTAATCCTCACCAGAACTGCAAACAACCCTCTGTAGAATCCAGCCTCCTTAGATGACTTCCCACCTGGATTCCAGCCTCATACTGCTGAAGAAATGTGTTTTTAAATAAGAGGTCCAGTAAAATCAACTCACACCCAATAACAAATAAACATTCCATTCTAATCCTCACCAAAATGGTTTACAGCCCCAAATTGGCAACCATTGTTTTTTTCACTGCAAAGCCAAATCCAACCAGCTCACACTGGATTGTGAATTAAATAAAAAACAAACAAAAAACCAAACAAGCAAGCAGTCCACACCCAAGCCTCAACCAAAATAAGAAAACACACCTTTGTCAAATCCTGCTATTCCACACATCTTTCTAAACTGGAGACAAGCCCCAAACTGGGACCAACTGTCTATTTCAATCAGCTGACACCCAATTGTGAACAAACCAACCAAAAAAACCCCTCAAGCAAACAGTCCATACTGAAGCATCCACTAAAACAAGAAAAACACTTTTATCCAATTCGGTTGCTCCACACATCTTCCCAAACTGGAAACCCGCCCTACCCTGGCAAACGAATGCCTACTTCATTGCAAGACCAAATCCAATAAGTTCACAACCAGTTGTGAGGGTGTGAAAAAAAGAAAAGGAAACAAACAGTCCACTTCCAAGCCTCAACCCCCCGCACCCCAAAAAGAAGAAAACCACACCTTTGTTGCATCCAGCTGCTCCATATATCTTCCCAAACTGAATAGTGTCCAAAATTGGCAGCCAGTTCCCTCTTTTTAATGCAAGACCAAATCCAATCAGCTCACACTCTCTTGTGAACAAAAGAACAACAAAAGAAAACCAAACTACCCAAGCGTCAACCAAAATAAAGAAAATACACCTTTGTGTGAAAAATAGTGCAAACATATTTTTAAAAGCCTTTTTCTTTTTAAAAAAGCTTATTTCTTACATTAGATTTTATTTTCAAGGCGCTTGACAATGAGAGGGAATTATAAAGTCAACACACTCTAGATAGTTTTTCGTTTCTTTGCTTAAGATTGTTTTATTTATTTGTTGAAAATGCTTGCAATGTTGGCAAGTTATGGAAACAAGACATAAAGGACAAAATAGAAAGTAAAATGACAAAAATTACAGGAGATTAAATAATCAAAAGCAAGTCTTGAGTTTTATTAATTCTCTATAGAGTGAAGCAATCAATCCTAAAGTGTAAACAGCACTGGTGATAAGTAGACGCACTTGAATGTAAACATGAGGACATAAAAGAGTTCAGGAGAAATAATTCAAGGAAATAAAGATTTCTACTTCTTCATTAAGTATAAAAGAGTTTTACGAGGTTTTTTTTTTTGTTATGTGCTGTTGAGTCACTTGCGACTCATAGCAACCCTATGTACAACAGCCCTAAACTCTGCTCTGTCCTGTGCCAATCACACTGTCTCTGACACACCCATCCCGATTACCCCAGTCACTGAATCAATCCACCTTTCCCTACTGCGCTGTCCCTCCACACTACCAAGCATGATGTCCCTCTCCAACGACCTGTTCCTCCTTACAACACGTCCAAAGTGTGTTAGACTGAGCCTCAGAATCCTGCCTCCAGGGAGCCACCCGGTTCAAGCCTTTCCAGGATGAATCTGTTTGTTTTCCTAGCAGTCCATGGTACCCTTAATACTCTTCTCCAGCACTGCAGCCCAAAGGCAACAATTCTCCTTCTACCCTCCTTGGTCATTGTCCAACTCTCTGATGCATAACAAGTGATAGCAACAACTATGGCCTATATCAGGCGCATCTTAGTCTCCTGAGAGACACCATTGCTCTTCAGTACTTTGGAGAGGTCCCTAATAGCAGACTATCCCATGGCAATACGTCTTTTCATTTCTTGGCTGCTGGTGCCAAGAGTTTTGACTCTGGAGCCAAGCAAACTAAAGCTGTGGACAATGTCAATATCTTCACCATCTATCCTGATGCTACTAATTGGTCAAAGGGTGAGAATCTTTGTCTTCTTGACATTGAACCTCAGTCCATTTTGGAGGCTGCAGTCCTTTACCCTCTGTAGCAAGCTCTTCAGGTCCTCCTCAGTTTTGGCAAGCAGGGTTGTGTCATATCCATAACGCAGATTGTTGATAGATCTTCCACCTGTATCAGAAGGAATTTGCAGACACAGAAGAATTTAATGAAAAACCATATGAGCAAGAGCCTATGGTAATAAAGGAAGAAGTTCAGATTTCTTTGAAGGAAATAGCAAAAAATAAGGCCCCAGGAATAGATGGTATACCAATTGACGTACTTTAGCTAACAGATGCTGCCCTGGACGTGCTCACCAAGTTGTCCCAAGAAATCTGGAGAACAACCACTTGGCAAACTGACAGGAAGAGATCTATATTTGTTCCCATCCCAAAAAAGGGTGACCCTGATGCAACAGAGTGTGGAAACTATAGAACAATATCACTGATTACACATGCAAGCAAGATTCTACTGAAGATTAACTAAAAACGACTGGAATAGCACATCAGCAGAGAACTGCCAGAAGTCCAGGCTGGGTTGAGTAGGGGTTGTGGGACTAGGGATATTGTAGCTAATGTTACATGGATCTTAGCTAAAATCAGGGAATACCAGAGGAATATCTATGTGTTTCATTGGTGATGCAAAGGCGTTTGACTGTGTGGATCGTAATAACCTGGAGCTGACTCTGAGAAGAAGGGGAATCCCAGAACACTTGATCATACTAATGAGAAACCTATACTTGGACCAAGAGGCCGTCGTCAGAACAGAGCAAGAAACATTGCATGGTTCAAAATTGGGCAACACGTACTCCAGGGATGTGTCCTGTCTCAATACCTTTTCAACCTGTATGCAGAACAGATTATCCAGGAGGCTGGGCTCTATGAGGAGAAATATGGGGTCAAGATTGGTGGATTTTACTAGGTAGGTATGAAAATAATATGACCAGCCCCTTATCAGAATGATTTCCACAGGAAGAGGAGTCCACATGCACAACCACATTAGTAAACAACCAGTTCCTATGAGATCAGATATGCCTTCATACTCCTTGATCCTTCTACTAACAAATCTATCTCCCCAGTCTAGGGTTCTTGTGGCTTTTTCTACTAGGTTTATTAAGGTTTTAATATTTTCACAGAAAATTCACAGAATATGCTCTCACGATTATGAGAATTATCTGATCTTTGGGCCTGCGTTACAAAATTATTTTTATCCCCCCCCCAATCTTACTGTCGTTAAGAGGGATTCAACTCAAGCTATCCCTCCATTAGGTTTCTAAGTATGTGAATCACATGGGAAGAGATGGCCCATATTTCTCCTATGACCTAGCAATTATGATATCTACTTTCATTCCTTCACTAAGTTTGTGCAAAGACCCTTGACTCTATTCTGTAACGGAGCAGTTCTACTTTAGCACTGTGTCAGGTTGGTCTCTCGTTCTTCATTATTTCTGATTCTACCCTCTGGTTTAGGTCTCTGTCTTGCACAGGAATATTTGACACAGAACGATGCATTTCACTTTCTGCTTCCTTCTTGACAATTGTAAGAGTCTAATTTTCTAACCCTGAATCTATTCCATTTAAACCTCATGTCCTGGGAAAACTGGCAAACCTCTTTCATAGACTACACAACATTTTGCATGTCCCCACCCAAAAGGTACTGTTTACTTCATTCTTATTATTTATGTAGTCTTGCCTAGTCATGAAGCCTGGTGGTCTGATGAATAAAGAGCTGCACTGCTACTCAAAGGTATGTGGTTAGATTCTGCCAGTTGCTCCATAGAAGAACAATGAACAATCTCCTCCCATGTGACTCACTGTCTCTGAAGACCAACTGGTGGGCCAACTATGAATTGGTCCAACTCTATGTCACATAACAGCAACAACAACCCAAGTACACAGTGAAAAATCAAAACCAGTGACTAGAAAAGGTGTATTGAACAACTGAGCTTTAGTAGAATAATGAAAGAATGGAAAGGTCACTGAGGTCAAAGAGAGAAGAGACTGAACTGGGGCCACATTAAAAGAATGGTGAGTTTTATGAGGGAGCCATTATTTTTAAATTAAGTATTAAATTTAGTAAAATGATAGCAGGGGAAAAAAAATAAAGTTGGCAAGGAACGCTTTGTTGTTGAGAAATTGCCTCAGGATGAGATTCTCATTAACAGTGCCCAGATCATGGAGTTGCAAATCACCCAGTTTAAAGGATCTTGAGTTTCACATATAAGATGTAGATCAATTCTAAGAGTCTGTTTGGAATGGTGATTTTCAGTGGAGTTTAAATCACTTTGAGCCTTTGGTGCAGTTTGAAAAGTTCACAAGTAATAAAGAAAGGTCTTTAACAAGAGAGGAAATGGGAAAATCATTTATATCAACAAATTGGTAACATTGCCCTCTAACATATCCATTAACTAATTAGGCACAATTTTAATGCAAGGAATTTGTCTCAGTGTCTTTGCTCACTAGAACTGATAAAAAGTGTGTTTATTCTGTTTGCTTCTAACTTCAGCAAGTCACCTTTGTTCTGGCGCCCAGCCACATCTTTCCAGCTCGCTCATCTGTGGCTGAATTTAATGAGACCTACATCTTGCTGTGAAGTAGGCTGTGAAAATTATTGTAATGATTATTAAATCATTTTCCCAAGTCCTTTTAATCTTTGAAATATTTAATTTCTCAAATCCCAAGTCATCTAGTAAGATGAAAAGGCTGCAAAAGCAGCACAGCTCCCCTACCTTCACCAAAAGCTCATATATTCCCTCCCATGTCCTTGATATTTACCGACATCCATTATAGAAATTAAAAAGCAGTTGTGACCCATATCATAAAGTTATTGTTATTTGTTTGGAGCTCTGAGTTTGAAAGTTAGGAAATAGAACTGATATAAATATAAAATTGGTCAAGGCAAAATATTATGCCTATGATAAGATTAAGTATAAGGAAAATGCTCCCAAACACTTAATACTATAAGGGAAATATATGTATCAAGTTTAGAACATGGTGTAGTAAAGCAAAACACAGAATTGGCTTAGATGAAAGTCAAAGAAATTTATAAAGGGATAGAAATGATATGTGTTTTGTTGTTGTTATGTGCCGTCGAGTCGCCTGCGACTCATAGCGACCCTATGTACAACAGCCCTAAACTCCGCTCTGTCCTGTGCCAATCGCACTGTCTCCGACACTCCCATCCCAATTATCCCAGTCACTGAATCGATCCACCTCATAGAGGGCCTTCCTCTCCTGCGCCGTCCCTCCACCCTCCCAAGCATGATGTCCCTCTCCAAGGACCGGTCACTCCTCACAACATGTCCAAAGTATGTGAGACGGAGCCCCAGAATCCTTGCCTCCAAGGAGCCACCTGGTTTAACCCTTTCCAGGACAAATCTGTTTGTTTTCCTAGCAGTCCATGGTATTCTCAATACTCTTCTCCAGCACCACAGCTCAAAGACATCAATTCTCCTTCTATCCTCCCTGGTCGTTGTCCAACTCTCTGATGCATACCAAGTGATTGCGAAGACCATGGCTTGTATCAGACGCACCTTAGCTTCCAGAGAGACACCATTGCTCTTCAGTACTTTAGATAGGTCCCTAACAGCAGAGTTTCCCATGGCAATGTGCCTTTTAATTTCCTGGCTGCTGATGCCAAGACTGTTGACTTTGGAGCCAAGCAAACTAAAGCTGTGCACAATCTCAATCTCTTCACCATCCATCTTGATGCTGCCAATTGGTCCAGTGGTGAGAATCTTTGTCTTCTTGACATTGAGCCTCCATCCATATTGTAGGCTGCAGTCCTTGACGCTCTGCAGCAGGCGCTTCAGGTCCTCCTCAGTTTCAGTAAGCAGGGTTGTGTCATCCGCATAATGCAGATTGTTGATAAATCATCCACCAATCTTGACCCCACATTTCTCCTCATAGAGCCCCGCCTCCCGGATAATCTGTTCTGCATATAGGTTGAAAAGGTATGGAGATAGGATGCATCCCTGGCATACGCCCTTCCCAATTTTGAACCATGCAGTGTTTCCTTGCTCTGTTCTGACAACTGCCTCCTGATCCAAGTATAAGTTTCGCATTAGAATGATCAAGTGTTCTGGGATTCCCATTCTTCTCAGAGTCAACCATAGTTTGTTATGATCTACACAGTCAAATGCATTTGCATAGTCAATGAAACACAGATAGACATTCCTCTGGAATTCCCTGCTTTCAGCCAGGATCCATCTAACATCAGCTACAATATCTCTAGTACCACTACCCCTTCTAAACCTAGCCTGGATTTCTGGTAGCTCTCTAGAGAAACATCCCTTGTTAAAGAGTGAAAATGACTGCTCCACTGGACCACAAAACAGGACAAATTCTTATATGTTGGATCAGGAACTAAAGGTCACAAAATTCTTAACTAAAAGATTATTACTACCAAGGTTAAAAGGATCGTCATTTTGAAACCCACTGTGGTTAAATGGGTTCATAGCTATCCTTCATCTGGTTTCTGTGGCTGTAAATCTTTATAGGAGACTGAAGATTTGTCTTTCATGGAGCAGCTGGTGGAGTTCAACCACTCACTATTTGAAAGGCTGTTGTAATTATGTGCCATCTAGAGGCTTGTGACTCATTGCGACCCTATGTACAACAGCCCTAAACTCTGCTCTGTTCTGTGTCAATCACACTGTCTCTGATACACCTATCCTGATTACCACAGCCACTGAATTAATCATCCTCATAAAGGGCCTTCCCCTTGTGCACCTGCCCTCCACCCTCCCAAGCATAATGTCCCTCTCCAAGGACTGGTCCCTCCTTACAAGTCGTTCAAAGTATGTTAGATGGAACCTCAGGAGCTGCCCAGTTTAACCCTTTCCAGAATGAATCTGCTTGTTTTCCTAGCAGTCCATGGTACATTCAATACTCTTCTCCAGCATGACAGCTCAAGGGCATCAGTTCTCCTTCTATCCTCCCTAGTCATGTCCAACTCTCTGATGCATAACAGGTGATTGCAAAGACCATGGCCTGTATCAGACACACCTTTGTTTCCAGAGAGACACCATTGTTCTTCAGTACTTTGGAGAGGTCCCTAACAGCAGACTTTCCCATCGCAATATGTCTTTTAATTTTCTTGGCTACTGGTGCCAAGGGTGTTGACTGCGTGGAGCCAAGCAAACTAAAGCTGTGAACAATCTCAATTTCTTCACCATCCATTCTGATGCTACCTGTTGGTCCAGTGGTGAGAATCTTTCTTGACATTGAGCCTCAATTCATATTGGAGGCTGCAGTCCTTGACCCCCTGCAGCAAGCGCTTCAGGTCCTCCTCAGTTTCAGCAAGCAGGATTGTGTCATCTGCATAGCACAGATTGTTAATAGATCGTCCATCAATCTTGACCCCACATTTCTCTTCATAGAGCCCAGCCTCCCAGATAATCTGTTCTGAATATGGGTTGAAAAGGTATGGAGACAGGACATTTTTTAGGACATATTTTTTAAAAAATAATATTTGATTTGTTTATAAGAAAAATCTTTTAATCGAAGTAAGATATTTGTTATTAAGTTTCCTGAGGGAGCTCTTGTGGACAAGTTGCAAGAAGCTGTTCTGAAATCCAAAAGGCACATTGTTCGAGTTCTCTACCTGCTCCATGGGAAAAGGATGGACAATTTCCTCCTGTGCACCTAACTGCCCCTGGAAAATGGCCAGAGGGTCAACTATGGATCAGTTCTGCCTCAATGGTATGCAACACCATTAACAGTCAACATAATCCAAGTATTATAGTAAAGGTGATCACATATAAGTTTGTCCCAGAACAGTTTTTAAATGTCTATTGAATCCTTTGTGTATTGGAGTTTGAAATCTGAAGCATTAGGTTTGAACAAGGCTGAAGTCGACAATGAAGCCTTAATATTATTTAGATTCTTGATGTAGGCGTGACTCAAATGCTATTTGAGTTATTGTTGACAAATAAAATAATCAAACAAATAAAAATTACATCCCTGGTGTGGCTTTGTCTGCAAAATTGTTAGTCATACTCAAGTTGGAATCAAGCCATAGAGGCCCTCTTATGATGTCAAAAGCTTATTGCTCAAATGGCTTTCCTCGCCATTGATTAACTATTTATTTTGTGATGAAGTATTTTTTGTATTAAGAACATAAGATTGAGCTAGAATACAAGCCCAACACTACTAGTGACCTATATAAACTCATGGAAACTTAATGTTATCTTTCCTTTGGGACACTCACTTTGCTGGGATACAGCACTCACCTGAACCATAACTAACAATCTACATCACTTACCAGTCCCTCTACATGACCTGCAGTCCTATCAACCATTCTCCTGATGCATTGGAGTCTTTGTAAGATCTTTTAGTCAAACACCAGACCCAAGGGATATAGAGAAGTGGGATAACTAACTGAGTAAAAAGGAATAGTTATAATGTCAGAAACCATGAACTCATATAGCAAATCAAACAATTGGAACTGTTGACTTCCCCATTTCATTTGTTTGCTACTAATCTTAGCAGAACAAATCATAAATATACACTTTGACAGAACAAAATCCTTCCAAATCCTATTCTATCCTTAAAATCTCCGCCATGCTCAAGTTCATCATTGCAGTTACTATATCAATTCATCACATTGAGAATATTCTTCTTTGCTGATGCCCCAATTTCCTATTCTAATGACTGGTCCTTCCTGACAAGACACACAAAATACGTGAGACAAAGCCTACCAGTTCACACTACTGAGGAACACTATGAATACACAAATTCAAGATAAAGTATTTGTTCTTTTGGTCCTGCATGAAACAGTACAATTTAAAGCAGATTTCAAATTGTTATTGTTGTTTTAGGTGCCTTCAAATAAGTTCCAATTCATAATAACCTTATGAGTAATAGGGGGAAAATAACCCCACACAACTATAAATGAATGGGCAATTCATCCTTGGATCCTACATAGAGAACATTTCCTTAATAATTCCCTTAGGTCATAACTCCAATCACCATGTAGCCCTCTGGGGGAAAACTCAAAACCAGTTCTATAAACATTTTTATTTTAATTTTGTATATGTCTAAATGATAGTCTTTTTCCCCACTAAAGAAGTTTAACCTGAGATATATATATATATATTTGCTGTATGTTTTTATTAATAATTTAATGAAAGTTTATAGAGACTGTGGATTTTCATTGATTCATTCTTTCATTGTCGCACAATTTTTCTACCTGCTCCCTTCTCCCCCAGTCACTTTTCTCTTTGAAAAGAAAAAACCCACAAACCCACATTCTTTGATTATTATGCAATCACTTCTCCTGCTCCAGTCCACTTTACTATGCAGCTCTTATTCTGGACTCTTGTAATAAAAATAATACCTAATTATATATTCCTTTTAAACAGTTGTCTCCCTCAGTTTCAATGCAGTGTACATTATTTATCGTCTTTTTCCTTAGTTTCCGCCCAACCTTGATGTCAGTCCCATTTTACAAGAGTTGCATTATCCAGTATTTGTCCTTTTGTGACTGAGATATTTCACTCAGCATAATGTTCTCCAGGGTCACCCATTTTGTATAATATTTCATTAGTTCCTTGTTTTTAATACAGCATAGTATTCCACTGTGCGAATATACTACAGCCTTTCTAGCCATTTGTTTGTTGATGGACTCTTGGGTTGTTTCCACTCCTTGCTACTGTGACCAAAACAATAAACATGGGTGTGTGTATATATCTGCTTGGGTGGCAGTTATGATTTCTTTAGGGTATATTCTCAGTAGCAGAATTACTGGGTCAAATGGTATTGCTATTTCCAACTATTTAAGAAAGCGTCATACTGCCTTCCATAATGGTCGCACCATTTACACTCCCACCCGTAGTGAATATGGGTTCCAGGTTCTCCACAATCTCCCAGCATTTGCTGTTTGCTGTTCTGTTAAATTTTGCTACTCTTACTGGGGTGAGATGATATCTCATAGTTGTTTGATTTGCATCTTTCTTAGAGCCAGGGACTTTCAACATTTCTTCATGTGTTTGTTTGACATTTAAATGTCTTCTTTGTTAAGTGACAGTTCATATCCTGTGCCCATTTTGCAACTGTCTTGTTTACTTTTATCTTGTTGTGGTCCTTGAGTATTCTATAAATTCTACATATAAGTCCCTTATCAGACATGTTATTAGCAAATATTTCCCCCCACTCTGTGGCATCCCTTTTTACCCTGTTGGAGAAGTTTATGGATATGAAGAGGGATTTGATTCTTAGAAGATCCCATTCAGCTTTTTTGACTTCTCACGGTTGTAGGTTTTTCAAGATGCTTGGAAGCCTATTCATGTTGTGGATTAGTGATTCTAGAGTTCTTTCAAGCTTTTCACTAAAGAAGTATATAGTCCTTGGTTTTAGTCCTAGGTCCTTGATCCACTACGAGTTGGTTTTTGTATATGATGTAAGGTGTGGATCTTGCTTGATTTTTCTACAGATAGTTTTCCAATACCACTTGTTTAAAAGGCTGTCATGTCCCCACTTAACTAATTTAATCTCTTTGTAAAAAAATCAGTTGCTTATAATAGATAGATAGGCTGATTTCTGGGCTCTTAATTCTATTCCATTAATCTATGTGTCTGTCATTGTACAGTACCACACTGTCTTGACAATCACAGCATTGTAGTAGGATTTGAAATCAGGGAGTGAGATGCCGCCTATCTTGTTTTTAAGGAGTCCTTTGCTTATTTAACAAGGTCTCTTTCCATTCCAGAAATTAAAGATCACCTTTTCCATCTCAGACAAAAATGGAATTGGTATATGTATAGGGATTCCATTGAGCATGTAAATTACCTTTGGTAGTATTTTCATTTTCACAATATTGAGTCTTCCTATTGAAGAGCAAGGCATATTCTTTCATTTTTCCAGGTCTCTTTTTGTTTCTTATAGTAATGTTCTGTAATTTTCTTTGAAAATGTCTTCTGTGTTTCTGGTTAGGTTTATTCCCAAGTATTTCGTCTTTTGATTAGCTACTATGAAGGGTATTGTTTTCTTAGCTCCAGTTCTGTATTCTCTTTGTTACTGTAGAAAATCCAATTGATTTTCGTATGTTGATCTTGTACCCTGCTACTTTGCTGAATTGGTCAACTATGTCCAGTAGTTTTATTGCTGAGTCTTTAGGGTTTTCTAAGTATCCTATCATATCATCTGCATAGAGAGATAATTTTGCCTCCTCTTTGCCAGTTTGGACACCTCTTATTTCCTTCTCCTGCCTTATTGCTATTGCTAAGACTTTGAATACAATATTGAATAGGAGAGGTGATAGTGGACATCCTTGCCTAGCTCCTGTTCTCAAAGGGAATGCCTATTATCTCTCTTTATTGAGAACAGTGTTGACTCTCAGGTTTGTTATACTTGTGTAATAACTTTATACAATGTTGAGAAAATTCCCCCCAATATTATTTTGTTGAGTGTTTTAATCAGAAAAGGGTGTTGGATTATGTCAAAGGCCTTTTTTGCATAAATTAATAGGATCATGTGGTACTTGTTATTTGCTTTGTTAATGTGATGAATTCACTGATTGCTTTTCTTATATTGAACCATCCTTGCATACCTGTTACAATCCCAATTAGTCATGGAGATTTTTTTTATGTATCATTGGATTCTTTTGGCCAGGATTTTATTCATGATTTTGCATCTATGATCATGAGAGATATTGGCCTATATTTTTCTATTTTGGTGGTGTCTTTGCCTGGCTTTGGTATCAAGGATATGTTTGCTTCATAGAATGAGAATTCTATCTTTTTTCCTATTTTCTTAAATAGTTCATGTTGAATTGGTGACAGTTCTTTTCTGGTTGTTTGATAAAATTCAGTTGTAAAACCATCTGCTCCAGGATTTTTTTTTTTTGCTGGGAGTTGTTTCATTACCTTTTCAATTTCTTCTTTGTAATGGGTCTGTTCAGGTGATAAGTTTCAGTTTGTGTCAGTTTAGGTATGTTGTAAATTTCTAAGTATTTGTCCATTTCCTCTACGTTTTCATATTGTTTCAGTATAGTTTCTAATAACATTCCATTGTTAGCCTGTTTATTTCAGTTAGTTCTGTTGTGACAATGCCCATCTCATTGTGTCTTTTCCTCCTTTCCCTTTGTTAATTTTGTTAATGGTTTGTTGATTTTATTGACCTTTGGAAAGAACCACCTCATAGTTTTATTGATTGTTTCAATAGTTTTTCTGTTTCCTTCATTTGGATTTCACCTGATGGTATACATAGGAATCAGATCGATTACATCTGTGGAAAAAACTGCTGGAGAAGTTCAATTTCAGCTGTGAAAACTAGGCCAGGGGCTGATTGTGGAACAGACCACCACCAACTCATATGCAAGTTCAAGCTGAAGCTGAGGAAAGTTAAACCGAATCCACAGGAGTCAAAATATAACTTTAATTTCATACCGCCTGAATTTCAGAATCATCTGAGGAACAGGTTTGAGGCCTTGAACACTAATGAGCAAAGACCAGATGAGTTGTGGGAGGATGTTAAATGTATCATCCAGGAAGAGTGCAGACGGTCATTACAAAGACAGAAGAGAAAGAAAAGACCAAAATGGATGTCAGAAGAAACTCTGAAGATTGCACTGGACCTAGAGAAGCCAAAGCACAAGGAAGAATCCAAGACACTAATGAGCTTAACAGAAGATTCCAAAAGGCAGCACGGGAGGACAAAGCAAAATATTACAACGAAATGTGCGAGGAGCTAGAGTCGGAAAAGTAAAAGGGCCAACTCATTCAGCATTTATTCACCTCAAGGAACTGAAGAACAAATTCAAACCTCCAGTTGCTACAATCAAGGATGATTTAGGCAGAATGTTAAATGATCCAGGAGGTATCAAAAGAAGATGGAAGGAATATACTCAGTCATTGTATCAAAAGGAATTGGCAGATACAGAAGAAGGTAATGAAATAGCATTTGAGCCAGAGCCTATGGTGATGAAGGCAGAAGTTCAAGCTGCTTTGAAGGAAATAGCAAAATATAAGGCCACCGGAATAGATGGTATACCAATTGACATATTTCAGCTGACAGATGCTGCCCTGGGTGTGCTCACCAAGTTGTGCCAAGAAATCTGGAGAACAACCACTTGGCCAACGGACTGGAAGAGGTCTATATTTGTTCCCATCCCAAAGAAGGGCGACCCAACTGAGTGTGGAAACTACAGAACAATATCATTGATTTCACATGCAAGCAAGATTCTACTGAAGATTATCCAAAAATGACTGGAACATCAGCAGAGAACTTCCAAAAGTCCAGGCTGGGTTTAGAAGGGGTCGTGGTACTAGGGATACTGTTGCTGATGTTAGATGGATCTTAGCTGAAAGCAGAGAATGCCAGAAGAATGTCTATCTGTGTTTCATTGATTATGCAAAGGCATTTGACTGTGTGGATCATAACAAACTCTGGCTGACTCTGAGAAGAACAGGAATCCCTGAACATTTATTCGTGCTAGTGCGAAACCTATACTTGGACCAAGAGGCAGTCGTCAGAACAGAGCAGGGCAACACTTCATGGTTCAAAATTGGGAAGGGTGTACACCAGGGATGCACCCTATCTCCATACCTTTTCATCCTGTATGCAGAGCAGATTATCCGGGAGGCTGGGCTCTATGAGGAGAAGCATGACATTAGGATTGGTGGACGATGTATCAACAATCTGCGTTATTCAGATGAAACAACTTTGCTCGCTGAAACTGAGGAGGACCTCATGCACTTACTGCAGAGGGTCAAGGACTGCAGCCTTCAATTTGGACTGAGGCTCAATGTCAAGAAGTCAAAAATTCTTACCACTGGACCAATTGGTAGCATCAGAATGGATGGCGAAGAGATTGAGATTGTTCACAGCTTCAGTTTGCTCGGCTCCACGATCACCACTCTTGGCACCAGTAGCCAGGAAATCAAAAAACGTATTGCGATGGGAATGTCTGTGGTTAGGGACCTCTCTAAAATCCTCAAGATCAGCGATGTCTTTCTGGAGACTAAGGTGCGCATGATACAGGCCATGGTCTTTGCAATCACTTGTTATCCATCAGAGAGTTGGACAATGACTAGGGAGGATAGAAGGAAAATTGACGCCTTTGAGCTGTGGTGCTGGAGAAGAGTATTGAATGTACCATGGCCTGCCAAGAAAACAAACAGATTCATCCTAGAGAGGGTTAAAACTGGGTGCTCCATGGAGGCCAGGATTCTGGGGCTTCGTCTGACGTACTTTGGACATGTTGTAAGGAGAGACAGGTCTTTAGAGAGGGACATCATGCTGGGTAGAGTAGAGGGACAGCGCAGGACGGGAAGACTCTCTGTGAGGTGGATTGTTTCAGTGACTGGGGTAATCGGGATGGGTGTGTCAGAGGCAATGCGATTGGCACAGGATAGAGCAGGGTTTAGGGCTGTTGTACATAGGGTCGCTATGAGTCGCAAACGACTGGATGGCACGTAACAACAACAACAACAACAATTTTTATAATTTCAGGCATTCTTTTTAGATGGTGTAGGGTTTTCTTACTGTTTTTTATCAATTTGTTGGAGATGTTGGGTTAAAGAGTCAATGGTCATTTTTTCCTATCTTTTATTTGCTTATTGCTATAAATTGACCTTTGATTACTGCTTTGGCTGTTTCCCAGAAATTTTGGTGAGTTGACTTTTCATTGTCATTTGTTTCAAGAAACTTGTTAATTTCATTTTTTATTTCTTCTAGTACCCACTCATGTTTAAGCAAAGCATTGTTCAGCTTCCAGGTATTTGGGGTTTTTCTCCTTTATTCTCTTGTTATTAATTTCTAATTTTGTAGCATTATGGTCTGAGAAGATTATTTGTATTTTTTCTATGATTTGGTTTTGATTATTTTTTTTTTAATTTATTGATCCTTGCCTTGTGGCCTAAAATGTCATCTTGTCTCAAGAATATTCCATGCACATTAGAGAAGAAGGTATACTGTGCATTGATGTTGTTGATTAACTTTTAAATCTATGTGAGACAGAATTGTTTTGTTGTTGGTTTAATTCTTCAACATGTTTGTTGAGTTTCTTTCTGTTTGTTCTATATTTTCTTGAGAGTGCTGTATTGACATCTCCAATCACCTACAGTTGTGTTGCCTATTTCCTTTTTTAGTTTTGTTACTGTTTGTTTTATATATTTTGCAGCCCTATAATTTGGTGCATAGATATTTATTATTGTTATGTTCTCTTGTTCTATTGACCCTTCAAGCATTATGTAGTGACCATCCTTGTCCTTTATGATGGTTTTTAGATGAAAATCTATTTTATTTGTGATTAATATTGCTACTCCTGCTTTTTTGTGGTTTCCATTCACTTGGTATATTTTTTTCCCCCACTCTTTTATTTTTAGTCTCTCTTTATCTTCAATTTCAGGTGTTTCTGTTGTAAATAGTGTATTGATGGGTTTTGTTTTTTTTTATCAGTCTGCTACTCTTTTTCTCTTTACTGGTGCATTTAAACCATTTACATTCAGTGTGATTATTGCTCTGAGAGACTGATTTATTGATTGCTTCAGAAGTTTTTTTGCGATCATTTTGTTATTTTTGGTGTTGTTGCAAGTTACTTTGCTACATCTGCTTTCTGTGGCACCTCTGTAAGAAAGATGTCTCTCAATGTTTCTTGATCTTGGTTTTTCAAACCCCCTTAGGTTCTGTTTTTCTGGGAATATCTTGAACTCTCCTTCATATTTGATGGACAATTTTTCTTGGTATAATATTCTTGGTTAACAGTTGTGTCCTTTGAATGTCCAGTATATGTCATTCCACTGTCTTCTTACTCCCATGGTTTCTGAGAAATCCACATTTAAACTTATTTGTCCTCCCTTACTATTTGTTTCTCCCTCGCTGCTTTCAGAATTCTTCTCTTTGGTTCTGGTAAATTTGGCTATGATAACACATGGTGTTTTTATTTTTTAATCTGTTCTATATGGTGTTAGCTCAGCTTCTGAAATACATATTCTCTCATTCTTCATTATGCTGGGGAAGATTTTTTTCTATTATTTCTTCCACAATGTTTTTTGGTGCCTTTACTTGCTTATTCTTATTCTGGGGTTCCAATTATGCACATGTTATTTCTCTTGATGTTCCCCCACATTATTCTTAGGTTTTCTTCTTTTTCTTGCCTTTTTGATTCTGCATTTTGTTCTAGCAGATCAGTGGTGACAATTCTATCTTCTATTTCACAGTTTCTGTGTTCCATCTCTTCTACTTTTTCATGTGTCTTTCCATCATGCTGAGAGCATCTGAAATATTGGACCTCACATTTTAGATACTGTTTGCTTGTTTTTCCAGAGCCTCTAATGCCTCATTTTTTTAATTTGTATTGCTTTGTATTGATTTTTTAAGCTTCTCCTAGTTTTCGCTTGCAGTGTCCTGTAATTCCCCAAGTTTGTCTTTCACACATTGAAAATATTCGGTCATTGTTCTTTTACATTCTGTGTCAGAAAGTTTGCATTAGATTTTCTGGCTTCTGGAAATCCATTTGTATTGTGTCACCTTTCACGGTTTACATCTGGCTTTGAGCTTGAGTAGGGTGTGTGGTAGCCTGCTTTTTACATGGCATTGCTGTGGTAGAGGTTTTTCATGCCTGAGGCAATAGCAAGTTCTGCATCTGAAGTAAATGTTCTAGAAGGGGGTGGGGGTGGGGCAGCAACCCTGCCTATTCTTCTCTCTGAACTTCTGATTCAAGGGAATATTTGTTTCAGTTCAGGGCCTGTGAAAGCAGCCTCTTCTGTCAGACAACTCTTGCAGTGAGGCCCGTCCAAGACACCCTGGACTAAAGGCAGTAAGTTGACTGGGTGTGAGATGCAAAGTAGAGCATGGAAACCCTCACAAGGTATGCCCAGGGCTAGACTGGATGGGTGAAGGGTAGGCACACACACAGACACATACAGGATGGATGAGTGCTCAGACACTCTCCAGGTGGGCACTTGTGGAGACCTCACTTAAATTCCAGCTGTCCTCCTTGCTCCTGGCACCTTGCTCCCAGAAGCTCGCCCCCAGAATCTCTCCCAGTCAGGCATCTCCAGTGCTTCGTATCTTATAAATTAAAGTCGTGTCTAAGATTCAGAACAATACTGTTGATATTATATTAATGGGTTTTTTTTAATCCTAAATTATTTGTCTGTTTGTCTTCATCCTATTTATGTCATCATAAATGGGTCTCTATAGAATACATTTTTAATATGTGATTTTTTTCTCCATAATAAGTATAATACTTAATAATTTCCTCCTTTCACTGTGACTTGCAGAATAATTTTTATACTCATATTCAGAGTAGACTAGGAAGATATTCAATAAGATGAATTGACTCAGCGACTGCAGCAATGGGCTCAAATATGTCAGGAATGATGAGGCTTGCACAGTATATGACAGGTTTCAGATCTACAGTTTACAGTGTTCCTATGAGTTGTTCCCTTAATGGCACTAAAAAACAACAAACGTAGTTATGAGAACTAGTCTTGAATAGGAAAATTAATAGCAAACATCCTACAATGATTTTAAGATTTTTGTTACCCACCAAACTAAATATTCACTTTAAACATATCTCTGACAAAATTCACTCTGATTGCTGCTTTTATTTAACCCAAAGTTGAAAATAGTCTTGAAACCAGATTTACTAAATGTGAATATGAAAAGATATGACTGAGTGGTGATGCCAAGACTATTTTTCTACACATCAATTTACCTCTGTAACAGGGGAACGGTAAAGTTCAAATAATTATTTTAGGATGGATCAATAGTTGATCTACTATTTTCTCCCTTCTTTTCTCTTTATTAGCTTAAAATTCAAAATCATTGCTATTGAAATGTAGCCTATTTATAGCTGAGCTTCCAGTGATTTTCTAGTAGGTTGTAAATATCATAGGAGGACATGGCTTATCTTTCTTCCTTAGAACCACTTGTGTATTTCAGCTGTCAAAGAGGAGAAACTTTTGGGGTAGCAGTGCTCTTGCCTATGGATGACATCACCAGAGGTCCCTCTTCTCTTTATAACCTATCTATGATTACTAAGCTTCTTCAAGCCATTTACTTTTTCTGGAATAAAAAAGACCTCTTTATATGCATCTAGAGTGACTTCTCAAAAGTTCTTGTGTTCAAATTTTGCTGAGCTTTGATTATATTAACACTGTTAAGAATACAAGTCTTATTTGGAAACATAGATAATCTATGAGCTTTCTTTTCCATCAGAATCTCAATGGAAATTTGTTAAATTATCCTTGGTACAAACACTTGCTTCCTTAGAAATGATGAGAAAGCCAGCATTTGTGCAGTATTTCAAAATAAAGGAAAATTATGAGCATCACTATAATAATGGCATTTACAACTCAGCTTTAAATGTATTTTACTATAAATGCAATACTTTGTGGACATTGTCAAAAATAATCCTTGAAATGGATGTATGTTTCTTTCCCTAAGTAATATTAAGTAAAGAATGATTCCATTCTACCTGTAAAGTTCAGAAAACTAAATATTTGGTGATATTACAGTCACCTTTATCAATTGAGATACTTTTGAGGAATTCATTAGATTCTTTTATCATTTTTCTTATAGAATATTAAAATTGCTTTTGAAATAATGTGTACCACCAAATATAAGGGGAGCATGTTATGTCAATATAAAACCAAATAGCAATTAATGTGTAAGGTTTTGTCTATAATTTAGTAATTTTTTTCTTGGCTTTCTTTAACTTCAATTATTGTTATGCCAATTGTTGTAGACTGGAAAACTACCATGTATGGGGAGAAGGAGAAAGAGAGAGGGGAAAACACATTATTTTACTGTAAGAAGGTTACCAATGAATGCCTTAACTCTGTTATTGAACGAAATGAAACGGATACTGATATGTGATGCCTTAGATTGCCTTCTCAATAAGGTTTTCCTAATCATTGGCTTTGATTTTCACTACACAGATAGATGTTGTTGTTGTTAGGTACCACTGAGTCAAGTTTGACCCACAATGATCTTATGAAAACCAGATGTGAACCCTGTCCTATCCTGTGCCATCTTCACAATTCCTGACACTCTAGAGCCCATTAAGACAAGCACTGTAAACCCTCTGAATGGTAGAGGAACACCGATGGATAAGACTATGGCAATAAGAAAAAATAGATACATAATACTTTTTGGGTTGGAATATGCTAATAAAGTGTACAGGATATTAAGAAGATTACTGATGAGTTTTGCCATCCCATTAAGCTTAAATTGTACATATTTCAGAGGCAAGAAACAGGAATGTCACTATCAAGAAAGAAGCAGAGAACACATCCTTTAGCCAGGTTCATACAAAAGATGGTTCTGATCAGAAGCAGCAGCAAGAGAATTAGCAACAGAGATGACAAAGAATCAGAAGATTGACTTGACATGGAGCTGAAGTGGGACTTCTGCTCCAGAAAGCCAAAGCTAAGTGCCTTTACCCAGGATTGCTGGAAACTTTGAGAAATAATTAGTTACAGAAAGGCTTCAGGTCTTTTGTTCATAGGGTTGCTATGAGTTGTGTTTATCCCAATGGCAGTCAACAACAACAACTGAAGTTTTATTGAAGCACAGTGATATTCATAGATTTATGTTTGTTGATAGAAGAGTAGAATAATTGAAACAACACTATGTATTGTAAATACTGATATTTTGTTATCTTATGTTTTCAGGAAAATGTTTACTTACCACAGCTATACAATATGATGTATCTTTCATCTGTTATATTGCTTTGGGCTTTCAGTTGAAACTGAGATAGTGAAACTGAGATGTGAAAGTCCAACATTAAACATTCTATTACTCTAGGTATGCTTTTCTTGTGGACTATCAAATTGGAATTACTCATTGCTGACTCTCCAGTGGATTTTCAGAGGCAGTAAATTGAATAGGAGGAGATTGCCCAATCTTCTCCTGCAATGCAGCTGATGGATTTGACCTACATGCCTTTGGTATTTCAGTACAGCTTCTTACCATTAGAGAACCAGGGCTATCTATGCTACATATGTTGTTGTGTATTGTCATGTCAGAACTAATCTATAGAATCCATAGCTGATCCTCCATAAGATTTTCAAAGACAGAAAATAACAGGAGAGGAGGTTTCTCAACTTTCACCTTAGGAGCATCTGTTGACTTAGAACTGTGCATCTTTGGGTTGGCAGGCCAATTCCTCATCACTAAACCCCTTGGAAAAAGCCAAGTGACTAAAGACTATAGCTTGAATTAGTATACTTTAGTCCTCAAACTGACATCATTATTCCTCAAAAATAAGGAGATTTTCTTGAGTACAGACATTCCCAGTGTTATACTTCTCCTAATTTGACTGCTAGTATCAAGTGTATTGATTGTGTTGTTGTTGTTGTTGTTATGTGCCACCGAGTCGCTTATGACTCATAGTGACCCTATGTACTACAGCCCTAAACTGTTCTGTCCTGTGCCAATTGCACTATCTCTGACACACCCATCCTGATTACCCTAGTCACTGAATCAATCCACCTCATAGAGGGCCTTCCCCTCCAGCGCTGTCCTTCCACCCTCCCAAGCATGATGCCCCTCTCGAAGGACTGGTCACTCCTTATAACATGTCCAAAGTATGTCAGATGAAGCCTCAGAATCCTTGCCTCCACAGAGCCTCCATGTTTAACTCTCTCCAGGACTAATCTGTTTGTTTTCTTAGCAGTACATGGTGCCCTCAATATTCTTCTCCAGCACCACAGCTCAAAGGCATAAATTTTCCTTCTATCCACCTTAGTCATTGTCCAACTCTCTAACATATAACAAGAGATTGCAAAGACCATGGCCTGTATGAGATGCACCTTAGTCTCCAGAGAGACACCATCTCTCTTCAGTACTTTAGATAAGTCCCTAACAGTAGACTTTCCCATTGCAATATGCCTTTTAATTTCCTGCCTGCAAGGTGCTAAGAGTATTGACTGTGGAGCCAAGCAAACTAAAGCTCTGAAAATTCTCAATCTCTTCACCATCCATCCTGATGCTGCAATTGGTCCAGTGGTGAGAATTTCTGTCTTCTTGATGTTGATCCTCAATCCATATTGAATTCTGTAGTCCTTGACCCTCTGCAGCAAGCACCTCAGGTCCTCCTCATCTGCATAATGCAGATTGTTGATAGATCTTCCACTAATCTTGGCCCCACATTTCTCCTCATAGAGCCCAACTTCCCTGATAATCTGTTCTTCATACAGGTTGAAAATATATGGAGACAGGACACGTCCCTGGCGTACTCCCTTTCCAGTTTTGAACCATGCAGTGTTTCCTTGCTCTGTTCCGACGACTGACTCCTGGTCCAAGTATCGATTTCTCGTTAGCATGATCTTGTGTTCTGGGATTCCCATTCTTCTCAGAGTCAGCCACAGTTTGTTATGATCCACACAGTCAAATGCCTTTGCATAATCAATTAAACACAGATAGACATACCTCTGGTATTCCTTACTTTCAGCTAAGATCCATCTAACATTAGCTATAATATCCCTAGTACCACGACCTCTTCTAAACTCTGCCTGGACTTCTGGCAGTTCTCTGCTGATGTGCTGTTCCAGTTGTTTTTGGATAATCTTCAGTAGTATCTTGATTGTATGTGAGATCAGTGATATTGTTCTATAATTTCCACACTCTGTTGGGTCACCCTTCTTTGGGATGGGAACAAATATAGATCTCTTCCAGTCAGTTGGCCAAGTGGTTGTTCTCCCGATTTCTTGGCACAACTTGGTGAGCATGTAAATGGTAGCATCTGTTAGTTGAAATACGTCAATTGGTATACCATCTATTTCTGGGGCCTTATTTTTTGCTTATCCAAGTAAAATGAAATTGTTGACAATTTCAATCCTTTCTCTGTCTTTCATGATGTTGTCTATTGGTCCCATGTCAAGGATTTTTGTTAATGTTGAGATGCAATCCATATCAATGATTGCAGTATTTAATCCTCTGTAGTAAGTGTTTCAAGTCCTCTGCACTTTCAACAAGCAAGGTTGTGTTATCCCATGAACTGTTAAAGAGCAAGCATATATGTTTTGAACAAGAAGCAGCCAGAGTACTCCTTGGAGGTAAAGATGATGACGCTTCATCTCACATATGTTAGGCATGTGGCTAGGAGGGTTTTTTCCTGGAGAAGAGCATCATGCTTGAGAAGGTACAGGGATGGCAAAAGAGATGAAGAGTCTCTGTCAGGTGGATTGGCATGGCGATTTTGACAATGAGTGATAGGACAGTGTATATAGATCAGTTGTCCATAAGGTCATTATGACTCATACTTAATTCAATGGCATCTAACAACAACCAACTAGCTAAGATTACTCTATATATTATTGTTTTTAGGTTTCATCTAGTCAAATACGACTCATAGCAATACTATGAACAAAATATCTGAAAGAAGTCTACACTATCTTGTGCCATTCTCATGCTTCCTGACACAAAAGAGCCCATTGCAGCAGTCACCATGTTAATCCACCTGGTCGAAAGTCTTCCTATCCTTCACTAATCCTTCACCTTTCATAATATCACGTCCCTCTCCAAGGAATATATCCTCCTACCAACATGCCCAAAGTATGTGAGGAAAAGCCTCATTATTCTTACCTCCAAAGAGCACTCCAGCTGTACCTGCTCTAAGACATATGTTTGTTCTATTGTTTGTTCAGGGCTCTTCTCCAACACCACAGATAAAAGATCAATTTATTCTTCTGTCAGCTTCATAGTCCACTTTTCAGATGCACAGCATATGATCAGAAGAGTATAACTTGAATCAGATGCACATTGGTCCTCAAATTTACATCATTACTCCTCAGTAATTTGAAGAGATCCTAAATGCATATTTTCGCAATGCAATGCATCCATCTCCTTATTTCCTTGCTGCTGGTACCAAGGGTGTTAATTGTGGATCCAAGCAAGGTGAAGCTATTGACCGTTTCAATCTCCTCTTGATTCATCATGATGTTGCCTGTCAATCCAGTGGTAAAGATCTTTGTTTTCTTGATATTGAGTTGCAATCTATACTGAAGGCTGCATTGCTTGATTTTGTGCAACAAGTGTTTTAAAGTTCTCCTCACTTCCAGCAAGCAAGGTTGTGTCATCTGCATAAAGCATGTTATTGATGAGTCTTCCTTCAATCTTTGAGGGAAGCCAAATATCAAATTTGATAATAGTGGACCAAATTCTGTATCGGGAAATGAGGGAGACTTGATACAGACTGAGGGTCACCTTGTGACACTGGGGCATTCCTTAGGAGGTCACCTTGTGACACTAGGGCGTTCCCGAGGAGTCAACCTTGTTCTTAGTTTTTATCAACATTGTTCTTAGTTTTTATCAAATGAATCCCTCCCTCTTGAGAGTAATATAAAGAGGAACTTGGCCTTACCTGTAAAAGATTTCACCATTATCCTTTGTTTTGTACTTCCTTGTTTTTCTATATAAAGACTCAGAGAAGCGTGGCTCGGGGCCTTCAGTCATGGGAACTGTTGGCCCCCTGTTTTTCACGCTCTCTGCTCTATATCATTCCTGGCTATTTGTCTCTTTATTATAAATTTATTCTATTCTTTGGGACCCTCGGTCTGCAACAAATCTTGATGTCACACTCCTCTTCATAGAGTCTGTTTTGCTCAGCAAAATATTATTTAATCAACATACAGATTATATAAATGTGGAGAAAGAATACAACTATGACATACTTCCTTCTTAATTTTAAACCATGCAATAATCCTTTGTGTTTGCTTAACAGCCTTCTGGTCCTGGTACAGATTCATCAGGAGCACAATTAAGTGTTCTCAATGTCAGCCACAACTTGTTATAATCCACACAGTCAAATGTCTTTGCATAGTCAACGGAGCACAAATAAACATTCTTCTGGAATTCTCTACTTTGAGCCATCTGATATCAGCAATGGCATTCCTGGTGTCATGGCCTTTTCTAAATCCTGCTTGAACTTTTGGCAGTTCCCTATCTGGGTACTGGTCTAGCCATTTGTGAATGATCTTCATCAGTATTTTATTTGCACGTGATATTAATAATATTGTTCAATGGTTTCCACATTCAGTTAGATCACCTCTCTTGGGTATGGAACAAATTTGGACCTCTTTCATTTCGCTGTCCGGACAGCTGTCCTCCAAATTTCCTAGAATAGACTGGTGAGTGCTTCAAAGGCTGAATCTGTTCATGGAAACAAGTCAATTGGTATTTAATAGATTCCTGGGGCAGTCTTTTATTGCCAATGCTTTCAACACAGCCTTTACTTCCTCCTTCATTACCTTTGGCTCCTGTTCATATGGTACTTCCTGAAATTTTTCAGTGTTAATCAGTTCTTTCTGGTACAGTGATTCTTTATACTCCTTCCATTTTCTTTTGGTGCTTTCTGGGTAATTAATTCCATAACGTCTTTCAATTTTGTCACTCAAGGCTTAAATTTTTCTTTCAGTTCTCACAGCTTGAGAAATACAGACTGAATTCTTCCCCTTTTATTCTCCCATTACAGCTCTCTGCATATTCCATTATAATACTTTTCTTAGTCCTCCTAAGCTGCTCTTCTAAATCTTCCTTTCAGCTCTTACTTTGGCATATTTTTCTTTTTTTTTGACTTTTTAATCATCCAGTGAAATGTTAGAGTTTCTTCTGACATTCATTTCATTTTTTTCTTTCTCCTCTGTTTTTGTAATGACCTTTTTCTTTCCTTATGAATGATATCTTCAATATCATCCCACAATTCATCTAGTCTTTGATCACTGGTGCTCAATGACTCAAATCTCTTCCCAAGACAATCTTGAAATAAAAATGGAATTAATGTAAGATCATGCTTTGTTTCCTGTAGACTTATTTTAGTTTTTTTTCCTCAATTTACACTTGTATATGAGTAACTGATGGTCTGACCCATAATTTGCTCCTTGCCTAGTTTTAACTACTGATATTGAGCTTCTCCAAAGGTTTCTTCCACTAACGTAGTCAATCTGATTCCTGTGCAGCCTATCAAGTGAGATTCATTTGTGGTCATTGTTTATGTCTTTTTAAAAAAGGTATTTGCAATGACTAAATCATTGTAAATAGAAAATGCAATCATTCTATTACCAACCTCATCTCTATGATCAAGCCCATATCTTTAAATTATTCTTCCTTCTTCACAGTTTCCCATTTTGCATTCTAGTCACCAATTATCATTAACACATCTTGATTGCATGTTTGGTTAATTTTGGACTGCAAGATTTGGTAACATTTCTAAATTTCTTCTTCTTTGGCTCTAGATGTAGGAATGTATATTTGAATAATAGCCATGTTAATGAGTCTTCCCCACATGCATATGGATATTCTCACTCACAAAATTATATTTCAGGATAGAATTTGAAATTGACTTTTTGATTATGAATGCAACACCATTCTTCTGTTTTTCATTCGCAACATAGTGTAGCAGGAGTGGCATCCACTTTCTAAACAACATGCCTCTATGAACTTTGAGAAATTATGATAGTTATACATAAAGGCTTCAGGTCTTTTGTCCATAAGATCACTATGAATCATTCTCACTTAACAGTAATCAACAATAACAACAACATAGTATAACATATGATTATTTGTTTCGGAGTGACCAAAGCTGATCCATCTCATTAACACCTCATATGATGATGTTCATGTATTCCACTGCATTTTCAACAATTTTCAGTTTTCCATGTTCAAGCTATGTACATTCCATGTTCCAATTATTACATGATATTTTGTATTTTTTCCCCTCATTTCAGCTGGCTTCAATCTGGGATCTATCACTACACTACTATAACTATTCTCATTCCTCTAGTGTTCATAGGGTTTTGTAAGGCCTGTTATTTAAGAAGTATTGATGGAATACAATCGACATATTTCTGTAAATGTATGTTACTCTGTACATGCTCATCAGACTGTGCCGAGAGATCTGGAGGACTACTACTTGGCCAACTGACTCAAAATGATCCTTTTTAATTTCCATTCTGAAAAAAGGATGATCTGACAGAAATTGGAAATTTTTGAACAGTACTGGTAATATCACACACAGGCAAAATCCTGCTGAAGTACATCCAAAAGCGAGTGAAACAGTACATCAACACAGAACTGCCAGAAATTCACGCTGGATTTAGAAGAGCCCAGGGCACTAGGGATATTGTAGCCAATGTTGAATGGATTTTGACTAAAGGCTGAGACTACTAGAGGAATGTCTATTTGTATCTCATTTACTATGCAAAGGCTTTTGACTGTGTGGATCATAACAAATTGTGGTTAACATTAATAAGATTGGGAATTCCAGAACACCTGATTGTGCTCATGTGAAACCTATACTTGGACCAGGAAAAAGTCTTCAGACAGAACAAGGAAATACTACATGATTCAAAATTGAAAATGTGATTCATTAAGGATACATCCTGCTGTTATACCTTTCAATCTATAAGTGGAAGAGATCATTTGGGAGGCTGGACATTATGAGGAGGAAGGTGGTATAATGATTGCAAGAAGACTCATTAACAATTTATGTAGATGGCACACAATTGCTTGTTGAAATTGAGGAGGTGAAGTGTTTGCTGAAGAAGGTCAAGGTTTTAAACATGGTTTGAAACTTTCCATAAAAAAAATATAACAAACACAAAGATTCTCACCCCTGAACTGATTGGCAACATTGTGGTAGATGGAAAAGAGATTGAGCCTGCACCTGACAGTATGCACAGGAATATGATTGATTACATTTGTGGAAGTAATCACTGGAGAAGTTCAATATAAACAGTGAAATCTAAGCCAGGTGCTGATTGTGGAACAGACCATCAACTACTCATATGGCATTTCATATTAATCCACAGGAATAACATGTTTACCTTGAGTATGTCCCACTTGAATTTAAGGACCAACTCAGGAAAAGGTGTTAGTCTTTGAACACTAATGAATGAAGACCAAACGAGCTTTGGGAGGATTTAAAGAACGTTGGGGCCTTCTCCAGAATGCTGGAGAGCAATGATGTCAGTGTGTAGACTGAGATATGCTTAACTCAGGCCATGGTCTTTGCAATCACTTATATGCATCAGAGAGCTGGACAATGAACAAGGATAACTGAAGAAGAATATATGTCTTTCAATTGTGGTGCTGGAGAAGAGTATAGAATGTACCATGGACTGTCAAGATAAAATACAGGTCTGTCCTTATAAAGGTGCAACCAGGTTGCTCTTTGAAGGCAAGAATTTTGAAATTCCATCTGACATACTTTTAGCATGTGGCCAGAAGGAACCAAACCCTGGAGAAGGAAATCATGCTTGGAAAGATAGAGGGAAAATACAAGAGAAGAAGATCCTGAATGAGATGAATAAACACAGTAACTGGAATAATGAGGGCAGTAAGTGTGTTGGCAACAGTGTTATTGGCTCAGCTTAGTGCAGGGTTAAGAGCTACTAGACTTAGAATCACTATGAATCTCAATGGACTCTATGGCACATAACAATAGCAACAATATAGAGGTAGGGAGTTCTGGTGACTTATTCCATAGAGAAGTTTGTGCTACTAACTCAAAGGAAGTATGTCTCTGGTGGTTTGAATCTACCAGTAGCTCAGCCAGAAAAAAAATCAGCTATCTTCCCATATCATTTAAAGCCCATGAAAACCCTTTGGAGGGTGAGCTATGAGTCTGTCAAATCCACAACAATGAGATTGGTTTTTATTTGACTGTTGTTGATTTGGTTTTCCTTTTGGTTTTTCTGGGTGCTTTTCTTTGTTTTTAAATAGAATGCTAGCAATTAATTATGTAGATTGAAAGACACTCAAAATACACAGTGGCGGACGCAGAGTCTACTAATTGGTCCTAAAAGCCTTCTGGGGTCCCAACTCTTCTCACTATCTCTTAGTTGTTGGAATGGATGGAAAACCTCATAAGCAGTTCCTTACTTCACCTCTACCTTGCATGTGAACTTCCGAGTTGTAAAACAGCCCAGTGGTAGATGGAATTTGCTCCAGGACTTAAGAAGCATAAATGACATAGCTGAGCCTCTACATCTTGTGGTTCTTAACCTGTACACTATAATAGACAAAGTGCTAGTCTATAGGCCTTTTATTGTAAGAACCACCTTCCCTCTGTAACTTGATTTGTGCCACTACTAGAACCTCTACTCGGAATATTATTGCTTGTTAATTTTTGACTCATGTACTTTTAACTTGTTAATTAAATTTGTGTCTTCTAGGTTGCAACACCTCCATGATACATCTTCAAGGATATGAACATGTACGGCTAAGCGCAATTAATAACAGTGCATCTAAATTCCAAAATCAGTCTCCGTAATAGTCTATGTGTTCCCTATTGCCAAAGGGACCCTTTAGAGTAGTGAGAGAAGATCTTCACCCTGAAACCCACAGTGCCCCTTTTCAGCAGGAAGTAGCTAAGAGAATACACCATCCCCTTTTCCTTATGAATCAGGGTGAAGTCTCTCTCAGGGAGAAGTGATAGGGAATGGCAAAGGGCACACTGACAAAGGAGATTTATCAGAACTGGCTTTGACAAGCATTATGGCTATTGGACAATTAAAACAGACATTTGGTTGGGGGGGAAGAAGAACGAACTGGGGAGGAGGGTAGAGAAAACAGTGCAACAATGAATGAATGAGAACACAAAATCTCTGTAAATATTCATTAGAACTAATAAAATTTAATAATAATTAAAAAAAAATACACAGTGGCCTTATTAGACTAGAGCAAATTAATGACTGTAAAGGTCACAGCATTTTGTTCCATTATATTTTTTTATCATAATTAAGACTTTACATGACAGCAACTAATAACAATCTATATTGCATAGAGGGTAGTTCTATCCATCCCTTTATAGCTCATTATAACATTACTCACTTGTACAATGGAATTACATTCTTAGAGGCAAATATATATATATATATATATATAATCAGTATTTCAGATAAAAAAATGTCTTCTCAGGAGAAAAGGGAATATTCTCCTTTAGTTATAATTCCACAGTTTTTGAAACTTAATGGAAAATCACAATGAGTTGTCATCGATGTGACAACAGATATTTTGAGTTTTATTTGAAAGGATGAACTGGGAATGAGGCCAAATGCAGAGTTTTGTGGCTAAATGACAATTTAGTTTATTCTAGGATTACAAATAATAAATATCATGTTCAGTATTTGCCCTTTGCTTATCCCACATTTCACCTATTAAACATGAGTGACACCACAAAACAGGAACCTGATAACTCTATAAATGTTGTTGTTATGTTGCCTGCGACTCACAGCAACCCTGTGTCCAACAGCCCTAAAACCTTCTCTATCCTGTGCCAAACTTTTTTTAAATGTATCAAAATAAATTTATTGAAAGTATTCAAAGAACAATGTCAATGTTTAGCTGCCTTCAAGATAGCCTTTGGCACTCATAACAGACTCTAGTTTTCTACCCAACTTCAAACATTCTATTTCAAGTACCATATGAGTTCAAACGCTGTTTCAGTGTTAAATGATACAACAATACTGATGAACTGTAGACTTCAAAACAATACTATTGCATACAGTAAACATTTTAATATTACATAGTATTAAAAATGTAAAACTAGCCATTCGTTTGTTGATGGGCACTTAGGTTGTTTCCAACTCCTTGCTATTGTGAACAAAGCTGCAATAAACATGGGTGTGCATATATCTGCTTGGATGTCAGCTGTGGTCTCTTCAGGGTATATTCCCAGTAGTGGAATTGCTGGGTCAAATGGTATCTCTATTTGCAACTTTTTGAGAAAGCGCCATACTGCTTTCCACAGGGGTTGCACCATTTTACACTCCCACCAACAGTGAATCAGGGTTCCAGTTTCTCCACAACCTCGCCAGCATTTGTTGCTTGATGTTCTGTTAAATTTTGCTATTTTGACTGGGGTGAGATAATATCTCATAGTTGTTTTAATTTGCATCTCTCTTAGGGCTAGGGATTTTGAGCATTTCTTCATGTGCTTGTTAGCCATCTGAATGTCGTCTTCAGTGAAGTGCCTGTTCATATCCTGTGCCCATTTTTCTATTGGATTATTTACCTTTATCATGTTGTGGTGCTCAAGTATTTCATAAATTCTGGATATAAGTACCTTATCTGATATGTTATTACCGAATACTTTTTCCCAGTCAGTGGCTTCCCTTTTTACCCTATTGGAGAAGTTTTTGGATGTGCATAGGGATTTGAGTCTTAGAAGATAAAAAAAAAATGTAAAACTAGAACCACTATGTGGGAACAGGATATGAATTAAGGAAAGACAAACTGTCAGCTAGCTAAGGCAACAAAATCCCAAATCTATTGATTTTCAATGCTTCTAGACTGATAGCATTACAGTTACATCTTTCATCTCTTATTCCCACTTCTCCTGTGTGCAACACCAGAACACAATTCCTCCCTGTGTTCTATATGAAGTGACGGAAGCCATCCTTTTAAGAGTTTCTCCTAGACTGTTTCTGTTACTAACTAAACTTTTACCAAAATTAATAAGTGATGTTTTCTTAACACCCAAGCTGAATTCAAGGTCAGTCTTGGTTTTCAGGCAGGTCACAACCTTTCTCCTTTGGGGGAAAAAAAGAAATATCCTCCAGTTATGGGCTCCTTTTTTTTTTTCAACTCATGTAGCATGGGGTTCTGTGGCTTTTTACATAAGTCTTGGTAGAAGTCAGACTCCAAGAATTGGGGATAAGAGTTGTTCTCCATCAGTCTGTAAATCCTTTTCTGACCCATTGTAAAACAATCATTTGTAGCCATCTTTATATTTTGAGCAATTAGAGTTTTGGTTTGAAAGTCTATGTTTATCTCTTTTGGAGTCTCTTTTTCAATGAAGTCAGTATATATATATTTCCATGCATTTGCGGACAGCTTTTGGGGAGATTTTCTTTTTTTGAAGTCTTCACAGGCCACCCAGAATTCAGTATTTTCTACACAGAACTCAGATTTTAGAAAAGCACTGAATGCAGTAAGACAATATTTCCTGGCGAGCAGTTCATCAAATGCTTCTGACCACAGCTGTGCTTCCTCAGGAGATGGCCTGATAAAAGTTTGCTGTTTGCTTTTCTTGTCAGTTTTGGGTTCCCTAGGAGTGGAGGAATTTTGTAAGAAATAGCTCAAAGGGGCCTTCCAATTTTTTTAAGAGGGTCCGCTTCATCTTCTCCCACTTCTCTTCGCTCTTGGGGCCATTGCCTGCTCTCTTGTCCACTGGCCCACAGACGTACTGGACAGCCAGGAACATGGCACTTTGAATCATCGCCTTTCAGATCTTGCAGCTGCTGTTTTCTATCCTGTTTCCAACCTTGTTTTCTCAGACACACCTATCCCCATTACCCCAGTCCCTGATTCAATCCATCTCATAGAGGGTCTTCTCCTCTTGAGATGTCCCTCCACCTCTCAAGCATGATCTCCCTCTCCAAATACTGGCCCTTCCTTGCAACATGTCCAGAGTATGTCAGACAAAGCTTCAGAATCCTTACCTCTAAGGAGCAGCCTGATTTAACCCTTTCCAGGGCAAACCTGTTCATTTTAAAACTGTGATCCATGTATAGATTGGAAGATTGTACAATTAAGCAATCAAATATAATCTTTCAACAATTGCACCATCAGAGCATATTTCACATAAAAGTTATGGCCTAGGAAACCCTATGAGAAGCAATTCTACTTCACTATATGGGGGTGTTGTAAGTTGGAAATTTTTTTGATGACACACAATAACAATTTTATGCACTCCCCTAGAACATTCAGAGATCTCATAATATCTCATTCTCTCTAATGTTTGTGGTTACAAGGCTCCATATAATGGACTTCAAACCTAGTCTTAGATAGGCTTTCACAAAACCAAGCCATATCTTCTGCCTACCTATTATCAGATCCAGGCAAGAAAGATATATTAAAATTTTTAGTGGTGAGAAAGAGAACCATTAAAATTCAGTATTTTCCCAGATTCTCCAGCTCCTTTTTTTCTTTACAGAAACTAACATTTGTGAAAACATCTGAACTTTTTTTACACTTAACTTGCTGCTGTGAACTTTTTGTTGTTGTTGTTTAAAGTGATAATTATTATACATTTTGCACCCTTATTACTCATAAGCGAGCATTATAACATGTTTGCTTGATGTTAATGTACCTAACATCCAAGTTTCAGATCTTTTTATAGAAAACTTTTTAATTGTGATTTTAACAAAAGTTTACAGAAAAGTTAGATTTTCATTCATTCCTTACACATTTTACTCCCTACTAGTTCATTTCTTTTTTAAATATTTGTTTATTGTTGTACAATTGTCTCCTTTCATACTCTACCCCCAGTCCTCTTTGCAACGTAGCTCTTTTTATGGGTTATTGTCATATGAATAATGCCTAATTGTATATTCCTTTTAAACAGTTCTTTCCTTCATCTATTCCATTGCAGCATTATTTGTTCCCTCTTGTCTTAGTTTCCTTTCAGCCTCCACGTAAATTCTGTTTTATGACAGTGGTGTTATGCAATATTTGTCCTTTTGTAACTGAAATATTTCACTTAGCATAATGTTCTCAAGGGTCACACATTTTACTGTACTGTTGTATAGTATTTTATTTGTTCCTTATTTTTCAGTGCTGTGTAGTATTTCATTGTGTGAATATACCATAGTTTTTCTGTTTATTCATTTTTTTGATGGACACTTGGATTACTTCCATCTCTTTTACAATTGTGAATAATTCAGCAATAAACATGGGTGTGCATATATATATTTGGGTGGCAGATCTCGTTTCTTTAGGGTATATTCCCAGTAATAGAATTACTGGGTCAAATGTGATTTCTAATTCTAACAATTTGAGAAAGCGTCATACTTCCTTCCATAATAGTTTCACCATTTTTCACTCCCATCAGCAGTGAATAAGGGTTCCAGTCTCACCACAATCTTGCCAACTTTGTTGCTTTCTGCTCTGCTGAACTTTACTGTTGTTACTGGGATAAAATGATACCACATAGTTGTTTTTATTTGTATATCTGTAAATTGTTATACAGAATTAATGCTGGTTACCTTAAAATCAGTCACTTTAATTTTTTATTGATCAATAATCATTATCTATCTAGTTTACACTCAAATAGAATGATTCACTAGAGTGTTCAACCCTTTCTAATTTAGATATAGCCATAGAGCTATAGCTACTTGATTTCATCCAAGAAGATAATACCTCTCAAAAGAACACTTCTCAAAATAGGAAAATAATAATAATACACTGCAAAAAAATAAATTGAACACCAGTTCTAAAAAGCCTTTGGAAATAGTTTTACTTTGAGTGGGCTTGAAACTAAGAGAACAGATAATAAACTCTTCAACTGTCAGAAAAGGGTTATTTTCTACTTATCGAGTATAGATTTCCACCACTATCTGAAAAAAAAAAAGTGCTTTGAAATGTTTCGCCAACCAAAACTGTACAAAGAAAATAAACAAAAATCATTATCATTCATCAATTATCAGTAATTTCTGAAAAGTTTTAAAAACTCTCATACTGCAAAAAGAGTCTGTAAAATAATAACACATATGACCCAAGGTATCATTAACATGAAATATTCACATATACAAATACAAAGCTATTGTGATGGGAAGCAAGGAAGGAGCTTGAACTCCAGAGTGGAGCTGTCCACACAGAAACGTATTGTAGTTTATGTACATGAGGTAAAGTTCACTAAGCTATTAATGTCTTATCATTCTCGGTCTTAAGAGATTAAAACTTAGAATAATAAACAGACATTTTTTTCTCCTTGGAAAATTATTCTGGAGGGAAAACTATACCAGAAATATAACTTTGAACATGCAATCCTTAAAAAATTCTATTAAAATGCTGACAATCTAAAAAATGTGGAATATTTTAGGAAGGAAACACTTCATGCCCAGAGGATGCCAAAATACTGAAATATATGCCTCTCACTTTAGCACTGTTGAACACTCTTTGTTTATGGTATTAACTGCAGATGCTGTGAAATACCCACTTTATTTAGGCGAGGTCAGATTTCCTGCAAAAATGGTTTATGGTTTCACTTGTATGGTAGTGAACATGCCCAAGCCCAAGCTTACAGCTAATTGCTACAACATGTACATTTAAAACAGAGTTTCCATTTTATTTCTAAGTAAGAACTTCACAAGTTACCAGCAGCTAATGTGTATAAAACATATAATATATAAAATAACAGTAGCTGAAAAGCAGAAGTGCTCCCTGATGATTTGAAGCATATAGGCAGAAAAAAGAAAATAATCTTTATTATTTTGGATGATGAGTACATTCTTTTATTTATTCTTCCCTTATGTATCAGTAAAAAATATTTGTCAAAAAATTTAGAACATGTTATTGTTGTTGCTATTTGCCATTGAGTTGGTCGGTCATGACTCATAGCAACATATGAACAGTATTTCTGAACTTACCCTATTTGAGCCAATCTTACCATCTCTAACAGACTATACTGGTTGTAAAGTGCTAATACAGAAGTGAACTTTTGTAGCATTTAAGGTGTTTTCTACTGTTTCATTTTCTTTACATATTTTAACTCAATAAATCCTCCTAACAGAATTCTTAAATAAAAACTGTGTTTACCTGTCATTTGCCCAATATAACACAACTGACAGTGGAATTAGGCTTTAGAATCAGCTGTATACTCCAGAATCAGTGTTTATTTTTTCCCCTTAAGGGCTTTCATGTTTTATTATAGTCACACTTTTGTCTCAGTGTGTGTAACTGTAAAAAAAAAGGAAAAATAAGCTAAGACTAATGAAACACATTTAAGGTACATGTTATAAGTTTCACATAAGTACAATTAAGAATTCTGCGATTTCCATTCTTCTCAATGTTAGTTGTACCTTTTTATGGTCTACTAAGTCAAATGCCTTTTCATAGTGAAAAAAGCCCAAGTAGACATACATCCATTATTCTATGCTTTCCTTGAAGATTCATCTTATGTCTGCAGTGACATCTCTGGTGCCAAAGCCTCTTCTAAATCCAGCTTAAGCTGCTGGAAGTTCTCTTTCAATGTACTGTTCTAGCTGGTTTTGGATGTTCTTCAGTAATGGTTTCCTTGAAAGCAATATTGCTTGTCTTGTTCCATAAGTTCCACATATGTTTATATCTTCTTTCCTGGGAATAGGAAAATATGAATCTCCTACAGTCACCTGGCCAGTTAGCTCTCTTCAAAATTTTCTGGCACAGACTGATGAGCATAACAGGGCTACATCTATTAGTTGCTGTTGTTAAGTGTCATCAAGTCAAAAGGTAACCCACAGAAACTCTATGAACAAATAATCTGAACTCTGTCCTGTCATGTGCATTTCTCATCATCTCTGACATACATGATATGAACCCAATGCTCTTGTTAAAGATCTTCCTTTCCCTAGCTGACCCTCCACTCTTCTAAGCAAGATGCCTCTCTAAGACTTCTTTCTTTGTGCTTTTGACAGTCTATGGGATATTCAGTAGTCTTTTCTAGCACCAAGTTCAAAGGCATCAATTCTCTGAATTCTTTGTCTAGTTTCCGAGTATTTTCAGTTTTTTAAAATTTTTATTTTAATTAAAGTTTACAGAGACTTTGGATTTCCATTAATTTATTGTTGTACACTCTCCTCCCCACCCACTCTTCCCCCAAGTTCGCTTTTCTCTTTGGGAAGTAAAAGAAATAAAAAAAAATTCTTTCATTGTTATACAATCTCTCCACCCACCCAGTCCACTCCACTATGCAACTTGCATTCTGGACTCTTTTCATGACAATAATATCTAGTCTTATATCCTCCTAAACAGTTCTCTCCCTCATCTATTTTAATGCAGTATACGTTACTTAACCCCTCTTACTTTCCCCCCAACTCAGATGTCAGACCCAGTTTACAGCGGTGGCACTATGCATTATTTGTCCTTCCGTGACTCAGGATAATGTCCTCCAGGGTCACCCATTTTGTATAATATTTCATGTGTTCCTTTTTCATTGTGGCTTTGTTCATTGTCCAAAGTTGCATTGAAAGTGTCAATAGATGTCCTATGTTTCCTGGAGCCATATTATTTTCTGATGTCCTCAAGACAACTTGAATTTCTTCCTTCTTTATCATAAGTTACTTCTTGAAATATTTCTGTGTTGACCAATTATTTTGATACAATACTGTGGCTTTCATCCATCTTCTTTTGATGTTCCCAATATCATTCAAGATTTTCTCCATAACATCTTTCTGTATTCCAACATGAGGCTCAGATTTATTTTTCTGTTTGAAAGAATTGAAAAGCTGAAAGGCTTAAGAAATTCCAAATGACTTGGAGTTGCTTCCTTTTAATTTTCCAACTCTAGCTCTTGAAACATTCCATTATAATCTTTGTTTTATATTCTTGATCTCCTTTTGAGATCTTCTATCCCTCTCTTTATTTCAGCATCCATTCTCTTCGATTTGGCTCCTTGAAGCTACAGTATAATTTAGAGATTCACCTCTGATATCTATTTTGCTTTGAAACTTATATTTGAACCAAAAAGTTTTCCCTTGAACACAATTTTCTTTGCTGAAAAGGAGGAAGACCTGAAGAGCTTGTTACAAATGACCAAGGATAACAGTCTTCAATATGCACTTCATCTCAAAATCAAGAAGACAAATACAATTTCTCTATTGGACCAATAAGCAATATCATGATAGATGAAGAAAAGATTGAATTTATCATTGATTTCATCTTACTTGGATCCACAGTCAATACCCTTGGTACCAGGAGTCAGGGGATAAGGAGACATATTGCATTGGGAAAGTCTGTTATCAAGGATCCAACGCTTTGAAGAATAATGATGTCAGTTAAAGCTCAAGATGCAATTGATTTAGGCCATCATCTTTCCAACCACCTGCTATGCATCAGAGAGCAGGACAATGAATAAAAATGAGGGAAGAATTGATGCCATTAAGTTGTGGTGTTGGATGAAAGTACTGAATATTGATAGAAACTCAACAGAACAAACAGATATGTCTTAGAGCAAGTGAAACTACCATGCTCCTTAGAGTCAAGGATAGTGAAGCTTCATCTTACATGTGGCTATTCCTTGGAAAGGGACATCATACTTGGCAAAGGTAGAGAGTCAACAAAAAGAAGAAAACCTTCAATGACATGGATTTACACAAAATCTACAATAATGAGCTCAAGTTTGTCAGAGATCATGAGGATTGCACAGGATAAGACTGAGCTCAGATCTGTTGTCTACAGCGTGGCTATGAGTTGTACTTGATGACACCTAACAACAACTACAGTAACCACAACAAAACACAAATTTGTGTGACCCAGTGAGTATGGAATTGTACTCCCAACCCAAAGGTGCCTCCTTTCCAACAGTTTGAATCCATCAGGGTCTCCAGGGGTTAAAGATAACAGACTCTGCCTGTGCAATTTATGGCTTCTGAAAACCTTCTAAAGGGTCCATTATGAGTTGGTTCTGTCTTGGAGGCAATGCATTACTTGAATTTGAATGAAACATTTATTTATTGTTTGACATTTCAATCATTATTAAAAATGGTAAGTTTTCTTACTTGCCTTAAGTTGATTCTCACAGAGTAAACTCTCTAATATATTTTCCAAGGCTGAAGAGTTTTATAAGAACAAATCTTCAAGTTTTTTTCCCTTTGGAGCAATTGGTAAACTTAAATCTCTGACCTGTCTATCAACAGCTGAGTTTAACCATTGTGATAGCAAGGTTCTAACAATACTTATTAAGAATATATTACATGCCAGGTCTGAGACTAAGCTTATTATTACATGTATTTTACCATTGCATGTATCTTACTTTCCTTTGAAACTGATTTTCAAGATTTTGGTTTTGGCTTGTTGTTTTGTTTTGTTTTTCTTTTTATGAATAATGACAGAAAGCAGCAGACTAGGGAGCACAGAGGAGAAGAATGGTATAAAAAAAGAATTGCAGACTTTAGTTTAGGTCTAGAAGGAATAGGTCCTCCCAGTCCAAGTTAAAGATTTTGGGTTTATTCCAAGAATAACTAGAAGATATTTAAAGGATTTAAAAAGAAGATTGATATTAAATCTGGACTTTAAACTCACTCTGCTGTGTAAAGAACGGATACAGTTAAGTAAGATTAGTTGTGTAGGCATCAATGAAGAAACTATTTCAGAAACTCACATGAAAGAGAACAGTGCCCTATATGAGGAAGGAGATTTTACACTAGGAAAGGAGATTTTCCAAGATGGATTCAAGAACTATCTGGGACTAAAACTCATTGGTTTTTTGTCAATTCCAAATTCTTATTGTTGCATCCAGTTTTTGAAGCAGTAGATCTTAAAAACAGGTAATTATCAATAATTTTTCCCAAGAAAGTACTGGCATATTTGAACTGCCAGAAACTTCAAATTTAGATTAGCTTACTATTGCAGAATTACTGTTAGAAGCTATCGACTCAATTATGGCTCATAGCCACGCTAGGAACAAAAAGTCCTATGGCTATTGTATCCTGTGCCATCCTCACAAACTCTGACACTCTCAAGCCAGTTGCTTCTGTGACAGTGTTAACTCACCTGATTGAGGATCTTCTTCTCCTTGCATGTCCATCCACTTTCCCAAATACGATGTCTCCATCTCCTAGTAATAACCTCTTCTAGCAATGTGTTCACAGTGAGACAAAGTTTTATCTTCGTCTTCATCTCCAAGGAGCACTCTGGCCACACTTTCCTCAGGATGTATCAAGGTGTTTTTTTTGTTTTTGTTTTTTTTCTTTTAGAAGTCTAGGAGACAGTCAATACTCTTCTCCAACACCACAATTCAAAGACATCAATGCTTCTTCAGTTATCCTTAATGTTTGTCCAGCTCTCAGATGTGTAACAAGTGATTGAGAAGACCATGGCCTCAGACTGACATCATTGTTACTCAGTAATTTGGAGAGGATCCTGACTGCAGACTTTCCAGGTGCTACACATCTTCTTATCTCCTGTCTTCTAGTTCCAAGTGTATTGATTGTGGATCCAAGTAAGATAAAATTATTGAAAGTCTCAATACTTCTTCTAACTATTATGATTTTGCCTCTAGGTATAGTGGCGAAGATCTTTGTTTTCTTGACATTAAGAAGCAATCCATGAGGGAAGCTGTAGTCTTTGATCTTCTCAGCAAGTGTTTCAAGTCTTTACTTTCAGCTAGCAAGTATGTTTCATCTGTATAACATAAGTTATAGATGAGTCTTTGCCTAATCCTGATGCCACAGCCCTCTTTGCAGAGTCTAGCTTCTCAAATAATCTGGTTAACATACAGACTGAATAGGTATGGAGAAAGGATAAAACTCTGACACATCTTTCATAATTTTAAAACCTGTTGTGTTCTCTTGTTCTGTTTGCACAACAGTCTAGATATAGGTTTAGGTTTAGGTTTAGGTTTTTTACAAGCACAATTAAATGTCTGACATTCCCATTCTTCTCAATGCCAGCCATAATTGGTTTTGAACCCCACAGTCAAATGTCTTTACATAGTCAATTAAGCACAAAAAACATACTTCTGGTATTCTTTGCACTCACAAGGATCCATCTGACATGAGAAATGATATCCCTGGTGCAATGGCCTCTTTTAAATCCACCTTGAATGCCTGTCAGTTCTCTGTCTATGGACTGTTCTAGCATTTAAAAAATGATCTTCAGCAGTTTTTTTTTCTTACAAGTGATTTTGATTGATGATTTCCACAATCTATCATAGATCTCGTCCAGTCAGTCAGCCAGACAGCTAGCCTCAAAATTTCCTAGCATAGATTAGTGAACACAATCACGGCTGCATCACTACAGACTAAGGCTTCTTATCCATGATAAGGCAAAATAAAGAAAGAAAATCGGGTAGTCCTATTATTATTTTATGTTTCTTCATTTGTTTCCTACTGCTTGACACTAAAGTAAAAATATATTCCATTTATTTTTGGACTATACCTGAATAATCTGTATGTTCAAACCCAATGTCCCTGTTGACTCCTTCCATAATTTCATTTCTAAACTCACTTGATTCTTCCCACAATTTTTATAGCCCACATTCTCTGATTCAACCTACTTATCAACTATCTGGAAAGATTCTGATTATATTTAAAATTTTTCCAAGGACACACATTGTTCTTTCTAACATTAAAAAAAACCAAAAACAAACCAAACCCAAAACCCAAACCTCCAACAACTCAAATCAGAAACTCAAAAATCAAACAACTTTTATTTTCTTTAAAAACCAGGGACTATCTCTAGTCTCCAGGAGTGGTAGCTAAGATACACACACACACACACACACACTCCTATTCACTGACGGATATAGAAGTGAAGCTGTCCTACTAATTTTTTTGCCAAGAAGCATTTTTATGTGAAGAATTAGAGGAGAAGTTAACATTTAAAAGGGCCAGAGTAAGATATCTATTGTTATTCTAGTGATTTAATCCTCCCTATTACTCCCCCCTTTTCCATTTTCCTCTCCTTTTTGAACTTTTATACACATCTTACTAGTTATCTTTCCATTTTTACAATAATAGTCTTATGGAGTTTTTGTCCTTATGAAACTGAGTTAGTTCAGCAGCATAATGTGTTTTAGATTCTCTCATGTTATGCAATATTTTATGAAATCATTGCTCTTAAGCACAGCATACTATCCCATTATGTGAAAGTATCACAATTTCCCAAGCCATTCCTTTATTGATGGCTATTTGAGCTGTTTTCATTCTCTTGCTATTTTGAATAATGCTGGTGTGACTTAGTAAACAATATTGTATTATAGTAAGTATTATAATAGAATTTACAGAGAGCTGGAATGGGGGAGGAAGAATTCACTATGTATTTCTTCAGCTGAAAGAACTGAAAAACAAATTTAAGCCTCAAGACACAAAACTGAATGTGCAATATATTAAATGACCCAGAAAGCATGAAAAGAAGGTGGAGGGTATACAAACAATCCCTGTACCAAAAAGAACTGACCGACTCTAAACAATGTCAGGAAATACCATATGAATAGAGCCAATGGTAATAAAGGAGGAAGTGGAAACTGCATCGAAGGCATTGGAAAAAAAATAAGGTCCCAGGGATTGATGGGATACCAACTGACTTATTTCAAAAGACTGATGTAATCTTGTATGTGCTCACCAGTCTGTGTCTGGAAATTTGGAAAACCATCTCACATATTTGAAGCATGTTACTAGAAGAGGTTATTCCTTGAAGAAGGACATCATGATTAGAAAGGTGAATTGACACAGTAACTGGGGTAATGAGAGTGACATTGAAACTGGCTTGGGATATGGTATGATTCAGAGCTATTGTACATATGGTCCCTATGAGTCACATGACACTTGATGGCCCATAACAACAACAACAACAGAGAAAAAGAGAGGGAGATGATTTTCTGCATTTCAGCTATAACATACTGTTTGTCAAAATCCCATTCAAACATAAGTTTTTTGCAAGTAATTTTATGTATGGGAGTTAACACTACTCTAAGATGTGTGATAGGCGCTCTCCAAAATATAAGAAGACCAAGCAAACATCGGCTTCCTGTTTAGTTTTGAGAGTAGGTAGTGACATGCCCTTATTTTTGGTTGCCTGTGGAATGTCACAGGTGACTCCTGCTCAAGATATTCTCCAGAACTGTACAATTTGGGTAAGACCCTGGACTTTTTCTGGATTTATCAAGCAACCTCTCTTGGTTATTTGAGCAACTAATGTTTTCAAGCCACTCCTAGCTTATTCTCTAGTGTTTGACTTTAACATGATCTCGTCAATGTGAAATATAATTACACTGGATATCTGGGCCAACTCTAAGTCTCTTCTAACCAAGCTGTGGCAGTAGGCTGGCAAACTCAAATAACCCTGTGATAAGACTGTAAAGATAAACTGAGATTCTTCCTTTGTTAAAGCAAATGGTGACTGGCTTTTTCAGAGATTGGAATTGAAAGAAAAGCATTTGTACGCTCAATGGCTGAGATCAGTCTCCTTGGGAAGGTTCCCCAGAGATCCACATCCTTCCAGGGAATAACTCACCTGATGGTATTTATACAGGTCATTTTTTAAGAAGCTTATAAGCTTGTATACGATTAGTTGCAGTTTAGTTGGAAATCAGGTATTCAAAAAAAAAACAAACAGAATTTAGCTCTCATGGGCTTATATAAGCTTTTAGCAATGTACAGCTTCTGTCTTGCCCTAATCATATCTCCTTAATAAAATAAATACTGAAGCACAATATAAACAATTAATAAATGCCTACGATAAAAGTTTTGAACAATAGATATATGACACAATACAACCCAAAGGCTTATGACTTGAATCCACTATCTGTTCCATAGGATAAAAATAGGCAAACATTTCTCATGAGATTTACTGCATCTGAAAACGAACTGGAGGATCAGCTATGAGGCAGTTCCAATTTGACAGTAAATTACAAGAACAATTAGACTCTTTCATTGGACGATAGCTGTCTATACTAGACTGATATTCAAAGGAAATGTAAGAATGTACCAGTTTGTGGTAATTCTTATTGGTAATACCAATAGAGTACACAGAAGATGAAAGTGGGAGAAAGGAAAGCTAATGAACAATCACTAATTGAGAGCTTGATAAACTATCAGGTACCTCTTTTATTGAGGTGAGAAAACTGGAAATTTAAATTATTATAGGATGAAAAGAAAAAAAAACTTGGTCACTATCTTCAGTTGAAGTTGATTACTAGAAGTCAAGTTGAGGTGTTAAGTAGGCATTTTGCAGTTCTTTCCTTTTCTTCAGATTTTCATTTTCCGTCAAACCATTACCTTCTGAGTTGGCAATCATTTTAATGTCTATTGATAAATTGTTCAGTCAAGGAGGTGGTAGCATCCCTTTATAACTCACTGATGATAAGGAGTTCTCATTGCTGTAGTCCTTTTTTAAAAATTTATATTTTCCCCTTTCCCAGTAAAACACATAGTAATTCTTGTCATTTAAGTTTTCTGAAGGAATATTGTGAGCCTCGGTGTAGTATCTGTAAAGTATATTGAGGTTTTTGTGTTTTTTTTGTAATGGGAGGGGGTGACTAAAGGGAAGAAAGTTATTTCATAAATTATTAAAAAGTGTTCATAGGCTATAAGGTAGATAATAGAAATATTCAATTCCTGTCTAAATAAATCTAATTAAAATATGTAAATAATTAGATAAAAAGTAGGCCTTTATCATAATAGTGAAGATGTTTTGCTGGGTTTCCCTCACCTCTTTTTCTTTTCCTTGATGCTTCTCCTCTGATAGTCCGCACGCATGATAAGAATTCCTACATGAAATGTTAGTTCTAAAGTTAAGGAGACAGGGGAGAAGAATTTAATTTACAAAATAATTTGAATATGATATATTAAACTTACTAAAAGTACCAAGCAAAAGGAATGAAATAGGACAGGAAAACATAAAACTTTGATGAGGACTGTCATTTGCTGCATTTTTCTCTTCTGCTCTACTTCACTCCTTTTCTACTTCTATCAATTTAATCCTTTCTGCTTTGTTGTGTTTCTGTTTTACTTTTCTATGTGCATTGCACTCTCTTCCTCAATGCACAAGCAAATTAAGAAGATTAATTCTTGATTCAAAATGTTTATAAATTCTTCTGGTTAATTTATATTCTATAAAAGTACTTCTTTAAAAATAAATATCTAAGAACATTGATCCTTCAGTTTCTTTATTCTCAAAACCTTATATTGAGAAACAATGGACTAACAATATGATGTCCTAAATGATTAACTAATTTTACATATTCTTTACTGTAAGCTGGGATTTTAAATTTTATAGTTTTGAAGGTGTCAAAGAACATAGAAATTTACAACTTATAATTCTGCTACTTTTTAGCCTTTACAAGTTTTTTAACCTCTCTAAACACAATTTTCTCACTTAAATAATGTCAACAAAATAAAACCTATTCACAGGTTTATTACAGGGATTAAATAAAATTAACCTAGTTATCTATTCAAATAATACTACTAAATATTTATACTTTTTCCAATAGATATTGCTTATTATTTTACTTTTCTTACATCTGTTTTCTGTCAATCCAAATGTTTAATATTTATTTAAGATTTATGAGTAAGACTAGGAAGTATATGTATACATAATTTATGGAAGGAAGAATATAAGCTATTTATATCAGACCACACAAGAACAGGCCAGCTAAGAAAGAGGCAAATCTGTTACTTTAGAGCCCACAATTTCATCCTTACCTACAAGTGAAGATAAATTTAAAATAAGAGATTGTATAAATTATAGGCTTTACCACTACATTATTACAACCATCCTCATTCTTCTAGAATCCTTAGGGTTTTCAAAAGCCTGTTACTTAATAAGTGAATGGCCAATCCTGCTGTGTTATCTGTCTTAATCTGTGAGTTCTACTAAAACCTCTCCACCATGGATAACCTTTATGGCATTTGACATAATAGTGGCAAAGTTTTAAGTATCACAGAAACCCTAGGTTATTTCCATGCACCAAACTAACAGACAAGTGCTGTACCACTTAGATCAATGTTCTCACCAAATACAACAAACTTCTATTTTAGTTTGTAATTCTAATAGCAAATTTATCTTCGAATGGGAGACTCTTAGGACAGAACAGACTTTTAAATATGAAGGCTGTCCACTGGATTCTGATTGGTTTAAACAAGAAGTTTCCACCCCACACCTGATTGTTAACGAAATCAAAACAATCAGCTTATACCAGACTGTAAATTAAATCAAAACAACTTACATCCCAAAGATCCAACTGCTTCAGCAAGAGGCTCTAAACTGGATATATTTAGGCCAGACCAAAGGATTTATTTATTTATTTTTTATTTCAGTAAAAATTTACAGAGATTTTGGATTTCCATTCATTCATTGTTGCACTTTTTTCCCTGTCCACTCCTCCCCCCAAGTACACTCTTCTTTATGAAAAGTAAAAGAAAAATTCTTTCGTTGTTTTACAATCCCTCCCCCCAGATCCACCCCACTATGCAGCCTTTGTTCTGGACTCCTGTAATGACAAAAATATCTAACCACATATTCCTTTTAAACAGTGTTCTCCCTCATCTGTTTCAGTGCATTATACATTACTTATACCATTTTTCTCAGTCTCTCCTTAACCCTGATGTCACTCCTGTTTTACAACAGTGGCACCATGCAGTATTTGTCCTTTTTTGACTGAGATATTATTCTCAGCGTAATGTCCTCCAGGGTCACCCATTTTGAATAATATTGCATGAGTTCCTTGTTTTTCAATGCATCATAGAATCCCATTGTGTGAATATACCACAGCTTCTCTATCCATTCGTTTATTGATAGGCCAACTGATTTTTAAATATAAAGTGTGTTTTATGAAGATGGCAGAGGTTAGGACAGGGTTTGGATCTGTTGTTCATAGAGTCACTATAAGTCATACTTGATAGGTACTTTCATAAGGACATAATTTTAAAGATATTAAATTATATTTTAGAACATCAGCTAAGGTTCTTCTACTGCATTAGTTCATGAACACAACAATTTAGGCACCCTTGTGCCTAAATTGTGGAATTTAGTTTTCTCATGCAGTGCTTTTTATAGAAAAAGGATGCAAAGTTAATGTAATAAAATATAAATGTTAATTATTAGAGTAAAAGGCATGATTATGAATTAACTGGTTGTTGTTGCAAAGCTTCAAGTTATAACTGGCCCATAGCTAACAGTCCAGGTAGTTTTCAGAGGTAGTAAATCACACGATAATTGGTTACGGATTTTCTCCAATGAAGTAGCTGGGGCCACCATAGCTCTAGCAAACCAATATCAACTTCAAAAAAAGAAAAGCAATATTCCTTAGCATTTGTGACTATTATTGCAGACTATTCTTTTTGTCAATGCTTGTCGTTATTGTAGTTAGGTGACCTTAAGTCTAGTATGACTCATAGTGATGCCATGAACTAAAGATCTGAATCATGCACTACCTGTACCACCCTCACTCTTTCTGACACACAAGAACTCATTGCAGTAGTCACTAAATCAGTCCACCTGGTCAAGAATATTCCTCTCCTTTGTCAACCCTTCACCTTTTCTAGAATCATGTCCTTTTCCAATGAATACCCCCTTCTAGCAACATGCCCAAAGTATGAGAGTTAAAGCTTTCTTAATTCCAGAGAGCATACCAGCTTCACCCTCGTCAAGACACATTTGTTTGTTGTTTTGGCCATCCATGAATGCACTGTGCTCTTCTCCAACACCACAGCTCTACACTTAAAAATAAATACACATTAATTTCAAAATTAGTTGTGCATCTTGCAGTAAAAAGTGTAATAAGCCAAGAAAAAATATGCTAAAAGTATTTTCAGTTACACTCACACCATTTCAAACTGGAGATAGGACAGAAAAAGAATCAACTAATAATCCAAATTTATAAGAAAATAATTTTGGTTTTTGTAAATATACAAAGCCTCCACCTTAAAAATAAGTTATCAAAGTGTCAAAAGCAATGTATATGAATTTGATATGCAAACCATTATAAACAAAAATATTAATAAACTGAGAAAACAGAAACAATTAAAAATTCAAAAAAGATAAATAATAATAATAAATAGAAATTGAAGAAATATATCAGAACAAAACAAATAATAAACCAAAATTTCTACTTTGAAATAGTAATAAAATTGACATTATTCAAGTCAAACTGATCTAAATAAAGAGAGAGGACAAAAACTAACAAAACTAAGAAAAAAAAAAATTAACTGGATATTCCTAGCTACTAAAGATACTAATTGAGGTGTTTCAACAAACTAATGCAATGTTGAACATAATTTATTTATTCCAATTAATTTTGAAGAAAATTACCTGGACAGCCAATGCCAATTAGAAGAGATTAGTGTTTATCCCCAGTATATATATATGATCTCCAATATAATTTGAAAATTATAAGGCAGTATCATTAACATTAGTAAAATACTGCTGAAGATAATTCAAAAATGACTAGTATAGTACATAGATAGAGAATTACAAACAAGTTTTAGAAGAGGTCATAGCACCAGGAATATAATTGCTGTTTTCAGATGAATTCAAGCTGAAAATAAAGAATGCCAGAAAAATGTATATTTATGTTTTATTGACTATGCACAGATTTTTAACTGTGTGGATAATAACGAGTTATGGCTAACATTAAGAAGAATGGGTATCTCAGAGCACTTAATTGTGCTCATGTGAAAACTATACCTAGACCAAGAGGGTGTTGTGCAAAGAGAACAAAGGAAATCTACATCGTTTAAAATTAGGAAGGGAATTTGGCAGGGTTGTGTTCTTTATCCATACCTATTCAATCTGTATGTTGGGCAAATTGAAAAGCTACACTCTATAAAAGAGAATGTGGCATCATGATTAGAGAAAGATTCATCGATAACTTGACTTCTGCAGATGACACAACCCTGCTGAAAAGGAGAACGACTTGAAACACATGTTGCAGAAAATAAAATAATACATCTTTCAATATGGATTATATTTCAGCATCGAGAACAAAACATTCTTACCACTTGCTTAATAGGCAATATCATAATAGGTGGAGAAAAGATTAAAGCTATCAACAACTTCATCTTACCTTGATCCACAATTAACACCCTTGGTAACAGCAGTAAGGAAATCAAGAGACAAAATGAATCGGAAAAGTCTTTAGTTAGGAAACTCTCCAAATTATTGAGGAGCAATGATGCCAGTTTGAGGACTATGGTGCTTCTGATTTAGGCCATGGTTTTTCTAATTACTTGTTATGCATGTGTTGTTGTTATTGTTGTTTGGTGCCGTCGAGTCATAGACGACTCATAGCAACCATATGAACAAACAGCCTGAGAACTGTTTGTACATAGTTTCCGGAGGCAAGCCATTTCAGAAGTGGATGCCACTCCTGCTTCCAGGCTTGATTTAGTCGGGAAGCTCCAGCCAACACTGTCCACCGTGGGTACCCATTACCACGATTGGCACATCACTCTCACAGTCTTCAGCTTCACAGCAACCACGAGTTACCTCTGTACAGCAACGCACAGACAAGTGCTATACCACCTAGAAGAATGTTTGACAGGAAAAAAATTTGAACCTGGCTGAGGGCCGCAGATGAAAATCACCCACCTTTGGCTTGGTAACATAATTTCCTTTCCACTAGGCCAACGTAGCTCTCTCTTTGTTGTTGTCATTGTTATTGTTGTTTGGTGCCGCTGAGTCGTAGGCGACTCATAGCGACCCTATGAACAAACAGCCTGAGTACTGTTTGTACCTAGAGTTTCTGGAGGCAAGCAATTTCGGAAGTAGATGCCGCTCCTGCTTTCAGGCTTATGAGAGTTGAATAATAAATAAGGATAATAAAAGAAGCATTCGTCTTTGAGTTGAGGTGTTGGAGAAGTATACCGAACAACCCATGGACTGCCAAAAGAACAAACAAATAGGTTTTGGAGAAAGTACAGCTAGAATGATCCATGGAGACAAAGATGATTAAGCTTCACTTCCTATACTGTGGACATGGTCCTAGGAAGAGCTATTCCTTGGAGAAGGACATGATGTTAGGAAAGGTAGAGGGCAGAGGGTTGATGAAGGAAAGGAAAACCTTCCACTACATGGATTACAGTGATTACCACAATGGGCTCTAGTGTAAGGATGGCACAGGATTGGAGAAAGTTCAAATTTTTGTTCATATGGTCTATATGGGTTTTACTCTGCTTGACAGCACCTACAAAACAATATCATTAATACACATATACAAAATGAAGACAATCTAATGTGTATGACTAGATGAACAAAAATTTGAAAATTTAGTCTAAACGAAATATGCTTATCGACAAAAAGGAGTAAAAGTGACAGATGCAAAAATAACAGTATAAGGAAGAGTCTAAATTAATGATGTGAATATGATAAATTTTGTAATCCATGAAAAGCCTTAATTTCTTGTGTGTCAACATACAACATGAGAAAAAAATACAAATATTCATAAACAATTGGAAAGCACAATGTATAAAATATAAATAAAAAAGTAAACATCATCAAAATAAAATGGAACACATAAAGATTGACATTCTAGAAATTGATAAGCTAATCTTTGCCAATTTGAATTAACCATAGAATCTACTATGTCTAGAATGATAAACTGAAGAGAACTGGTGTTCAGTTCATAGTCACGAAGAACATTTTAAGATCTATCCTGAAGTGCAATACTGTCAGTGATTGGATAATATATATAATACACGCAAGAAAGACCTACTTTCTTAGTTATTCAAATACGTACATCAGACTCTAAAGCCAAATATTATGCAAATGAGGATTTCTTCCAACCTCTGCAATTTTAAATTAATCAAACATGCAGTGACAATGAATTAGTAATGATTTGTGACAAGAAATAAAAAATAGTAAACAAAAAATAATAACTTTTTGCTGTTGTTAGGTGCTGCTGTTGAGTTCAGTACAACTCATATTGACCCTCTGAAGAAAAGACCTGAACTTTGTCCTATTCTGTGCCATTCTCATCATCTCCGACACACTTAGCTCATTGCTAGAGTCATTTTGTCAGTCTACCTCACTGAGTTCTCCTTCTCTTTCACTGGTCCTTCACCTTTCCAGGCATGATGTGACTTTTCAAAGAATAGCCTCCCCCAGAAACATGATCAAATTATGAGGAATAAAACTTCACGAACCTTAACTCCAAAGAACACCCTGTTTTTTTGAAAATGTGATCTTGCTGATATGAACTAATCTGGAGATAGACTGATAGAATTTTGTACAATCTATGATTTATCCATTGCAAATTATCTTTAAAAACAAAACAAGATAAAAATCCCAAAACACAAGGTAAAACATAAATATGTAAAAAATACCAGGATCTGAAATTTATAGAACATATTGATTTATAAAACCAATTATGTATATGAAAGTTAAAATTTAACCTGATGAAAATGAAAACAAGTTTTTAAGAGCCAAAGTAGACTTTGATATTATACTACTTGAATTTAAAAAACAAACAAACCCCAAAACCAACTTCAAGACAGATTTGATGCATTGAATACTAAAGTCTAAAGAATAGATAAAGTTGTGAGGTGACATTTAGGACAAAATATTTGAAGACAACAAAAGATCTTTAAAAGCCAGGAAAGAAAGAAAATACAATAAATCATTCTAAAACTCACTCTTGAATAAAGAGAATCTAGTCCATATGGCAGAAATTATGAATTAAGAGACCAGATAGTTTCATAACACTGCTTTTGAAGTAAGACAAAGCTGTAATGAAATATGCAATGACCTGGAGTTAAAATAAAAAAAAAATTCAAGGGGAGAGCATGCTCAGCATTTCTTAATCTGAAAGAGCTAATGAGCAAATCCAAATCTCAAGTTGCAGTTTTCTACGTTTCTATGAACAAAACATTGATGGATGTAATCACAAAAATGAGATAGAAAGAACCAGAGTTGCTGTCTTAAAAAGAAATAGTCAAAAGTGATTCACTTCAGGAAGTATCGTATAATCAAGAACAATAGTACTGAAGGGAGAAGTCAAGTTGTACTGAAGATGTGACAAAAACCAAGACTCCAGGAATCAACAAAAATCACAATTGATATGTTTAAGCAAACAGATGTAGCCCTACACACACTCATTGAATTATGACAAGAAATTTGGAAGATAGCTACTTGGTCAACTGACTAAAAGAAATCTACATTTATTCCCATTCAAAAAAATATGATGTAATAGAGCATAAAAATGATCACTTAATGTTATGACTTGTTATAGTTATTGTTGTTAGGGGCAATGGAGTTGTGTACTCATAGTGACTCTGTGAACAAAAGATTTGAACCCTGTTCTATCCAGCTCCATCTTCATGCTTCCCAATACTCATGAGCCAGTTGCTGCAGTCACTTTGTCAATCCACCAAGTTGAGGGTCTTCCTCTCCTTCACCACCCTTGACCCTTATTAGCATCATGTCTTTCTTAAAAGAACAACCCCTCCTAGCAATATGCCCAAAATATGTGAGACAAAGCCTCATTCTTGCCTGCAATGAACACTCTGGCTCCATCCTCATAAAGACATATCTGTTTGTTCTTTTGCCAGTCCTTGGGATAATCAGTGGTCTTCTCAAAGGCATCAATCATTTTCCTGTCACCCTTATTTACTGTCCAACTCTCAGATGCATAGCAAGTAATTAGAAAGGCTATGACCTGAATCAGACACAACTCACATCATTACTCCTCAATAATTTGGAGAGGACCTTAACTTCAGATTTTCCCAGTGTAATATGTCTTCTATTTCCTGACTACTTGTACCAAGGGTATTAATTATGGATCCAAGCAAGATGAAGCTGTTGACAATTTTAATACCTTCTCCATCAATTATAATGCTGCCTATTAGTCCAGTGGTAAGAACCTTCCTTTTCTTGTCATTAAGAAGCAATCCATAGTGAAGGCTGTACTCCTTGATCTTCTGCATCACATGCTTTCAGTCCTCCTCACTTTCAGCAAGCAAGGTTAGGTCATCTGCATAATGCAGGTTATTTATGAGTCTCCCTCCAATCCTGATGCCACTCTTCCTCACAGAGTTCAGCTTCTTGAATAATTTGCTCATACACATTGACTAAGTATGTAGAGAGAATATAACTACTCCCTTCTCAATTTTAAACAGTGCATTTTCCCCCTGCTCTGTTTGCAAAACAGCCAAGGTCTAGGTATAGATTCTGCATGAGCACAATTAAGTGCTCTGGGATTTCCATTCTTCTCAAAGTAAGTCACACCTTGTTATGATCCATATAGTTAAATGCTTTTGAATAATGAATAAAGCACAAATAGACGTTCTTCTTGTATTCCTTACTTTCCACCAGCATCGATCTGACATCAACAATGATATCTCTGGTGTTCTAAACCCTGCTTGAATTCTAGAAGTTCCCTATCCATGTACTGTTTTAGCTATTTTTGAATGATCTTCAGCAGTATTTTGCCTGTATGTGATAGTAGTGATATTGTTCGAAAGTTTCATACCATCACACATGAAATTTTTTCCCCAGTCTGTGGTTTTCCTTTTTACCCTGTTGGAGAAGTTTTTGGATGTGCATAGGGATTTGATTCTTAGAAGGTCCCATTCCTCTATTTTATCTTCTCCTGGTTTTATGTTTTTCAGGATACTTGGAAGACTGTTTATGTTGTGGATTAGGTCTTCTAGCATTCTTCCAAGCTTTTTTAATGTACCTAGGACTAAAACCAAGGACTATAATCCAAAAACTTCTTCAGCAGGGTAAAAAGGGAAGCCACAGGCTGGGAAAATGTATTTGGTAATGACATATCAGATAAGGGAATCTATGGAGAATTTATAAAATACTTGAGCACCACACAAGACATAGATAAGTAATCCAACTTAAAAATGGGCATGGGATATGAAGAGACACTTCACCAAAGAAGGCATTCATATGGCTAATAAGCACATGAAGAAATGTTCAAAATCCCTAGCTCTAAGAGAGATGCAAATCAAAACAACTATGAGATATCATCTCACCCCAGTCAGAATAGCAAAATTTAACAGAACAGCAAGCAATAAATGCTGGCGAGGTTGTAGAAAAACTGGAACCTTTTTTCACTGTTGGTGGAAGTGTAAAATGGTGCAACTGCTGTGGAAGGTGGTATGGCGCTTTCTCAAAAAGTTGTAAATAGAAATACCATTTGACCCAGCAATTCCATTACTGGGAATAAAGTTCAAAGAGATGATAACTGACATATATGTACACCCATGTTTACATGCTTTGTTCACAATAGTAAGGAGTTGGAAACAACCTAAGTGCCCATAAACAAATGAATGGATAGAGAAGCTGTGGTATATTACACAAAGGAATACTAAACTACATTGAAAAAAGGAACCCAAGCAATAATATTCAAAATGGGTGACTCTGGAGGACATTATGCTGAGTGAACTATCTCAGTCACAAAAAGACAAATACTGCATGGTGCCACTGTTGTAAAACAGGACTGACCTCACAGTTGAGGGGGAGACTGAGAAAGATGGATTCAATAATGTATACTGCATTGAAACAGATGAGGGAGAAAACTTTTTAAAACGGATATGTGATTAGGCATTTTTGTCATAACAGGAGTCCAGCGTGAAGGCTGCATGATGGTGTGGACCTAGGGGGAGGAATTGTAAAACAATGAAATAATTTTTCTTTTACTTTTCCTAGAGGGTAGTGTACTAGGGGGGAGGATTGGGAGGGGAGAAAAGTGCAACAAAGAATGAATGGAAATCCAAAGACTCCGTAAATTTTCATTGAAATTAGTAATAAATTTAAAAAAATAAAATAAAAAATGAAGACTATAATAAATAATCTAAATAAAACTTTTTAAAAAGAAGCTCTATAACATTAATCTAAGGAAATTAACTGAAATAAATGGACAAAATACCTGCCATTTATTGTTTTTATCTTCTTTATCTCCTTTGATATTGTTGCCTTTGAACAAAGTAACAAACAGATGTATCTTGGAGAAGGTACAGCTAGAATGCTCCTTGGAGGCAAAGATGGTAAAGCTTTATTTCACATATATTTAAGCATGTCACTAGAAGAGAATATTCCTTGGAGAGGGACCTCATACTTGGAAATGTGGAGGGTCAGCAAAAGAGGAAGGCCTTCTACCAGGTCAATTGACACAGTGATTTCCATAAAGTGTATCAAGAAGTGTGAAGATGGAACAGGATAGGATAGTTTCAGATCTATTGTTCACAGGTTTTCTATGAGTTGTACTCAAGTCAATGGCACCTAATAATACCAATTAAGATATTATTTTAAAAATATCTGATATTATACATCTTAAGAGATATAGGTCAAATAACATAATTTTCAAACCCTGTCTAACTTGTATTTTTCTGATCCTAAATTTCAAAACATACACTGAAACTACAGTAAAAATTTCAAGAGGAAAATATGATCTGGTATTCAGGCAATGAAGAGGCAAATGTTAAGGTTACATGAAATGTACGTCATTCATGTCATCACTCACAAAATTTTAACCCTGACAATTTATTTGCTTTCTTTAGGCACTGATACATAATATTTTTAAAAAATGTAGAATGTTTCACAACTTTGCATGTCATCCTTGTGTATGGGCCATGCTAATCTTCTCTGTATGATTTCAATGTTAGTATATGAGCTCCCAAAGTGAGCACAACAAGTAACTTTAAAATTTGTTGTTTAGGATTTATTTTATAATAACTACTACTTAAGATAGTGTTAATATTTAATGAATGGTGACTTGGAAATTTAGAGTCTCTGCAATGTTTAATGCAATCAGTTGCATTAAATATTAAGTAAAGACTCGTTGATTTAAAACATTGAAATAGTTTCTTTTTTTCCTATAATTATATTTTATTAATTTTCATAAACATTTACAGAGACTTTGGGTTTCCATTCATTCATTGTTGCACTATTCTCTC
>NW_006400114.1:1709447-1709948 GCF_000299155.1 Elephantulus edwardii
GCTTGAAATAGTTCCATTGCCTCAATTAAAAAAAAAAGCATATCAATGGATTCCTTTATAGATTACAAAGGTTAACAATATTTTATGTAAGATTGCTTTGATGTTGAGTACATTCCTCTTCATATTAACTGGCAATTTTTCATTGACATAAAGAAGTAGTATAAGTATGTGTAGAAATTAATGTGTGTGAAGTTGCCGTTTTGTTTTTTTTTTTCCTTCCAAATTCAAACTCATACCATCCCTATAGCACAGAATAGAATTGTCCCACAGGGCTTTCTAAATTGGAATCTTTACTGGAGCAGCACTCCAAGGCAATTGTCCTATGGTATCCAATGGTATATAACAAAAGATATAAAATTTCTGATGCTTATATCCTATTACCTGGAAAAGTCAATTATATAGACTGATGTTGTTGTTGTTGTTGTTATGTGCCATCGAGTCACCTGCGACTCATAGCGACCCTATGTACAACAGCCCTAAACTCCACTCTGTCCTGTGCCA
>NW_006400114.1:1710438-1724274 GCF_000299155.1 Elephantulus edwardii
ATGCTGCCAATTGGTCCAGTGGTGAGAATCTTTGTTTTCTTGACATTGAGCCTCAATCCATATTGTAGGCTGCAGTCCTTGACACTCAGCAGCAGGCGCTTCAAGTCCTCCTCAATTTCAGCAAGCAGGGTTGTGTCATCCGCATAAAGCAGATTGTTGATAAATCGTCCACCAATATTGACAACACATTTCTCCTCATAGAGCCCCGCCTCTCGGATAATCTGTTCTGCATATAGGTTGAAAAGGTATGGCAATAGGATGCATCCCTGGCATACACCCTTCCCAATTTTGAACCATGCAATGTTCCCTTGCTCTGTTCTGACTACTGCCTCCTGGTCCAAGAATAAGTTTCGCATTAGAACGATCAAGTGTTCTGGGATTCCCATTCTTCTCAGAGTCAGCCACCGTTTGTTATGATCTATACAGTCAAATGCCTTTGCAAAGTCAATGAAACACAGATAGACATTCTTCTGGTATTCCCTGCTTTCAGCCAAGATCCATCTAACATCATCAACAATATCTCTAGTACTACGATTGATACTATAGACTGATACTTGAAAATTAATTAAGAATAAGATTCTAATCTAATCAGGTATTTGCCTAATTGACTACTTTCTGTAAATAATTTGGATAATTTTATTTATCTATTGTTTTTATTACTCTGGAAGTCGGCTGGCTGACTGGTGGCATGGCTGGCTTCTCTATGGCGGCTTGACTTTGAGGGTGGTCAAGGCAAGGGAAGTTTCTGGGGTCCTTTTTGCTGTGTGTTACCACTCTTTCTTGCCCTTCAAAGGTAGTATATCCCTGATATGTCCACTTGCCATACAGAGGCAACTTGGAGTCGCTGTGAAGCTCAACACTGTGACACTGACGTGTCAAATGCAATAATGGTTACCCATGGTGGACAGTACTTATTGATGTTCCCCAGCTAAAACAAGCTTGGAAGCAGGAGTGGCATCCACTTCCGTAATTAGCTTGCCTCGGCAAACCCTATGAACATGCAGAAAGGATTAAAGTCATGCAACTGTTGAGGACTTTCGTTCATAGGGTCGCTATGAGTCGCCTACAGCTTAATGACACTTAACAACAGCAACATTGTTTTTATTACATAAATACAACTTGAATCAATTAACTGTCTAGTCAGAGGTGACTTGTAGCGGGCACTGCAGCAGATTTTTAAAGGCTGAAAATGACATGGGATGAGATTGCACATTTTTCTCCTACAGAATTGCTGATGAATTTGTACTCCTATAGAGGTGCTGCTTTTGTGCTAGCAGCATAGCTACCGGGGGTCTGCACTCCCAGAGCAAATTTTCCACCATAGAGTGAAAGGCTTTAACAAACGAAAGACAAAATTCACAGTCCCATCTTTAGGAGCAGACTTTCTCTCTTTACTCATAGTTTAGGAGAAAGGGCTTTTGTTTTCTTTCAGCATTTTTGAGCCAATCTTTCCTTGAAAAATCATCATATGTCTTCACATTAATGTTCCCGGGAAGTATCTGTGCAAAGGATGGGCTCTACTCCTGGCTCTTTTTCCTGTTGTTAATAGATGTCTCTCTATCTGCCTACATCTCTATCCTTTTATCTCTTGTAAGATAAAAAATATCACAGGCCAAACGCAGAAAAATTCATGTTATATTAAATCAGGGTAGTGAGGATATTAAAGGTGTTGGCTTATAAAATTAAGGGCTATTATTAGCTAAATGCCACAATGCATCATTACTTGATTGCCAAATCACTGAGAAAAGTAGTATGGTCAAGATGACACAAAATTTTTAAGTACATGGCATATCATAATAAATGATAGAAATTTTTATGACTTTTCCCTTGAAAACATTTTATATTTCTTGAATCATATCTACCAAGGAAAAAATAGTGATGTGAACTAGTAAATCGATGATATATGCTTCATCATGATCAACTGAATTTAATTTAGAAAAATCACAATAAAATACCACATAGAAAAGTACAGTAATTTATTATTAAACATTTTTCTCCAAAGTAAATAGCTAGTTCATTCTTCAATTTCCATGCAGGTAATTGAAGTGATTGAAAAAAAAATACCCTGAGTCTATAGCATTGATTAAATAACAGTATCAAACATCTACTAAGAAACAAAAATACATCAAGAACTAGACATAGAAAGAGACAAGGTAGACAGCTTTCTTTCTTTCTTTCTTACTTCTTTTTTTTTAAGACATGAACACAAGTAAAATATTTGTGGTCAGCCCTGAAGCAATGTATCATCTGTATCATGGCTCATGCTCTGACACTGCTGCTTCTAATAAAAAATAAAGAAAAAAAATTTATTGTTGTGTATTCCTTCATAACTCAGAGTGACCCTACACATCTTAGACGATAATTGCTCCATAGAACTTTATTAGCACAAATATTTATGGAAGCAGATTTCTAACTCTTTGTCTGCTAGTGCTGTTGGGATGGTATGAGCTGCTAACTTTTGGGTTAGTTGATAACTAAGGCTGCATGTGCCTCCCAAGACAAAAGACTAAAGGTGTATGTTTGGAGTAAAGTGTGATCCAGCTAGTTCAATTCTTATGACAGATTTCTGACATAGACATGTTGTTGTTATTGTTGTTGTTGTTATGTGCCATCGAGTCGTTTCCGACTCATAGCGACCCTATGCACAACAGCTCTAAACCCTGCTCTATCCTGCGCCAACCGCACCGCCTCTGACACACCCATCCCGATTACCCCAGTCACCGAATCAATCCATCTCATAGAGGGTCTTCCCCTCCTGCGCTGTCCCTCCACCCTCCCAAGCATGATGTCCCTCTCCAAGGAACCGTCCCTCCTGGCAACATGTCCAAAGTATGTCAGACGAAGCCCCAGAATCCTTGCCTCCAAGGAGCAGCTTGGTTTAATCCTCTCCAAGATGGATCTGTTTGTTTTCCTGGCAGTCCAGGGTACATTCAGTACCCTTCTCCAGCACCACAGCTCAAAAGCATCCACTCTCCTTCTGTCCTCCCTAGTCATTGTCCAACTCTCTGATGCATAACAAGCGATTGCAAATACCATGACTTGTATCAGGCGCACCTTAGGCTCCAGAGAGACACTGTTGCTCCTGAGTACCTTTGAGAGGTCCCTAACGGCAGACTTTCCCATTGTGATACGCTTTTTGATTTCCTGACTGCTGGTACCAAGAGTGTTAACTGTGGAGCCGAGCAAACTGAAGCTGTGAACACTCTCAATCTCTTCATCATCCATCCTGATGCTGCCAATTGGTCCAGTGGCGAGAATCTTTGTCTTCTTGACGTTGAGCCTTAGTCCATACTGAAGGCTGCAGTCCTTGACCCTTCGCAGCAAGTGCATGAGGTCCTCCTCAGTTTCAGCAAGCAAGGTTGTGTCATCTGCATAACGGAGATTGTTGATAGATCTTCCACCAATCCGGATGCCACAATTCTCCTCATAGAGCCCAGACTCTCGGATAATCTGCTCTGCATACATGTTGAAAAGGTATGGAGACAGGATGCATCCCTGGCGTACACCCTTCCCTATTTTGAACCATGCAGTGTTACCCTGCTCTGTTCTGACTACTGCCTCTTGGTCCAAGTATAGGTTTCGCATTAGCACAATTAAATGTTCTGGGATTCCCATTCTTCTCAGAGTCAGCCACAGTTTGTTCTGATCCACACAGTCAAATGCCTTTGCATAATCAATGAAACACAGATAGACATTCTTCTGGTATTCCCTGCTTTCAGCCAAGATCCATCTAACATCAGCAACAATATCCCTAGTACCACGACCCCTTCTAAACCCAGCCTGGACTTCCGGCAGTTCTCTGCTGATGTGCTGTTCTAATCGTAGAAAACCTAGACATAGACATATTTTTGCTATTATTTTTCAGCTGGGAAAAAAAGCTCTCTCTGATGAAGCACTTTAGAATGAAAAGTGTTATCTATATTTAGCACCTAAACTCAAGAGACACTGGCCACAGCATAACAAACTGGCATCAGCTTGAAGTGTTTGGAATTACCGAAGCCCATAAATCTTGTGATATAAACTATCAGATTAAGGGCTGGATAACAGGAAATAGATGTTGAAGGGAGTAGGTGGGAATAGAAGGGAATGTCGTTGGAGCAGGGAAATTGGTGGGTCAAAACACTCATGTCAATGAGGGGACAACGCTGAAACTATGGGTTATTTCTACAATTGAGGAAATATCTTTCCTCTGCTCTTTTCCATAAAATTCTTGTCCGTCCGATACTTCTCTAAATCTGAGCATTCAGATTAAGACAGATTAGGAAGAAGGACTGGCCATCCATCTCCGAAATAGCAGGTCTCTGAGAACCCTATGTACAATAGACACACTTAGACTAGCAGATAGGCAACTGAGGTAGAGCTTTCTAGTATGGAAATATAAAGGAAGAGGAACAGTTATAAGCAAACACTAGTGATTGGAACAGGGAATGTGAGAACCATGAATGTAGGAATATTAGATATTGCTAAGGAAGAAATGGAATGCATACATTTTGACATACTAAGTATTGCTGAGATGAGATGGACTGGCATGGACATTTTGAGTAAGATGATCATATGATCTATTATGCTGGAGATGAAAAGGTGACGGGAAAATAGGGTAGCTTTCATAGTTAAAAAATAATTTCTAGATGCATCTTGAAACAGAATATTGTAAGCGATAAAAAATATCTATTCGCCTACAAGGAAGTCCAGTGAATACCACTATCATTCAGAAATATACACACCTACAACCAATGCCAAAGAAGAGGAAATAGAAAATTTCTACCAACTTTTGCAGTCAAAGATCGACTGAATATGCAATAAAGATGCATTAATAATAATGGATGACTGGAATGCAAAAGTTGGGAACAGAGGAGAAGGACCAATAGTTGGAAAACATGGACTTGGGCCACTAGAACCCAGCACAGCAGAAACCGAGCACAGCCAGGAGACTGGCATGAGAGCTGGACATTGAGTAAGGGGCCCCCCTAAAAGCCCTGGCCCTGTGCCTGATGCCTGCCTCCACACAACTCCACCTCTGTGCCCCATGTATGGCCCATACCTCTATGTACTGCACCTGGTGCCTGCTTCCATGTGACTAGTGACCACCTCTATGCAAATTGCTTGAAGCCTGCCTCTATGTGCCACACTCTACATACCATGCCCTCTGCCTGCCTCTATGCTCTGCCCACCTCTACTCAGTTACTTCAGATCAAGAGACTATCATCACCACCTCAGGCATGAAAAACTCTACCACAGCAACATCATGAAAGAAACACACCGCCTCACAAACTACATAAGCTCAAAGCAAAATATCATCCCCCAAAAGTGACAGAGTACCAATGTATTTCCTGAAGCCAGAAAGTCTGATGGAACTCTCTGACAGAGAATTTAAAAGAACAATGATTTAATATTTTTAATGGTGAAAGACAAACTTGAAGAATGACAGGACACTACAAGAAAAACCCAGTAATAGCTAAAAAAAACAATCCAAAGCAATGCAGATAAAACAAATGAGGCATTAGAGGCTCTGGAAAAACAAGAAATCACTATCCAAAATATGAGGTCCAATGTTTCAGATGCTGCCAATATGATGGAAGGACACATGAACAGAGTTGAAGAGAATCAGTGAAATAGAAAAATTGTCACCAATGATGTGCTAGAGATAAAAGCAGAATCAAAAAGGAAGAAAAAATAAGATCACCTAAGGATAATATGGGACACCATCAAGAGAAATAACATCATTGGAATCCCAAAACAGGAAGAAGCAAGTAAAGGCACCAAAAAATTTGTGGAAGAATTACTAGAAGAAAATTTCCCAGGCATAATGAAGAATTAAAGAAAGTATATTCAAGAAGGTGAGAGAACACCATATAGAATAGACCCTAAAAGAAAAACACCAAGGCATACCATAGTCAAATTTGCCAGAACCAGAGATAAGGAGAGAATTCTGAAAGCAGCAAGAGAGAAACAAAGAGTAACCTATAAGGGAATGCAGATAAGATTAAGTGCTGTTTTCTCAGCAGAAACCGTGCAAGCAAGAAGACAGTGGAATGACATAGATCCAACACTCAAAGAACACAATTGTCAACCAAAAATATTGTAGTCAGCAAAATTGTCCATCAAATATGAAGGAGAAATCAAAATATTCCCAGAAAAAAAGAACTTACGGGAGTTTGTAAAAACAAGAAAAATGTTATAGGAAACACTGAGAGATGCCCTTACAGAGGTGCCATACAAGAAGAATGGACAAAAGTAACTAGCAACAACCCCAAAGAAGAACTTAACACAATGATAGCAATAAAACTGTGCCTCTCAATAATCACTCTGAATGTGAATGGTTTATATCCACCACTGAAGAGAAGAAGAGTGGCAGGATTTAAAAAACAAAAACAAAAAAAACCCCAACAAAACCCAAAACCCAAAAAACCATCTATATGTTGTCTACAAGAGACACACTTGAAAAGTGAAGATAAAGAAACACTAAAAATAAAAGGGTGGGGGGAAAAAATACCAAGCAAATGGCAACCAGAGAAAAGCAGTAGTAGCGATATTAGTCTCTGATAAAATAAATTTCAATGCCAAAACCATCATAATGGACAAGAAAGTTCACTACATAATGCTTAAAGAGTCAACAGAACAAGAGGATATAATTAATAATAATAATAATATCTATACACCAAATGAAAGTCCTATAAAATATATAAAACAAACATCAACAAAATTAAAAATGGAAATAGACAACACTATTATAGTAGTTGGAGACTTCAATATATCCTAGTCAAGAAAAGATAGAACTACAAGAAAAAAAACAAACAACCAAAACAAATATGCTCAAGCATTAAATCAAATAATAAACCAACTCAAAATCATTAATATTTATAGGCTAATGTGCCCAAACAAACCCACAGTATACCTTCTTCTCCAATGTGCATGGGACATTCTCCAGAACAGATTACATTTTCGGTCACAAGACAAGCATCAATAAATTTAAAAAAATAGAAATAATACAAAGCATTTTCTCAGACCACAATGCAACAAAATTAGAAATTAATAACAAGAGGATAAAGGAGAGAAAAAAATAACCCTCATACATTTGGAAGCTGAAAAACACCTTCCTTGAACATGAGTGGGTACTAGAAGGAATGAAAAATGAAATTAAAAAATGTTCTTGAAACAAATGACAATGAAAACACCACTTACCAAAACCTCTGGAAAACAGCCAAAACAATAATCAGAGGTCAATTTATAACAATAAGCAAATATATCAAAAGCAAGAAATAAACCACCATTGACCCTGTAACCCAATCTCTCCAACAAAGTGAAAAAGAACAGCAAGAAAACCTGACAGCCTCTAAAAACACCCTGAAATTATAAAACTTAGAGCAGAACTTAATAGAAAACTGAAAAACAATTGAAACCATCAACAAAACTAGGAGTTGCTGCTAAGACAATGAATATGTTTGTCCTGGAGTGGGTTAAATCAGGCTGCTCCTTGGAGGCAAGGATTCTGAAGCTTCGTCTGACATGCTTTGGACATGTTGCAATGAGGGACCCATTCTTGGAGGAGTGGAGGGGCAGTGCAGGAGAGGAACACCCTCTATGAGATGCATTGATTCAGTGACTGGGGTAATGTGGAAGGAGTGTTGGAGACTGTAAGATTGGTACAGGATAGAGCAGGGTTTAGGGCTGTTGTACATAAAAGGTTGTTATGAGTCACAGGCAACTCGATGGCACATAACAAGAACAACAATAGAGCATTCTATAAAATGAATAATATGAATAATATGTTTTCCTATAGCTATTTTATTTTATTATTTGTACAGTTCCCTTATAAGTTTATTATTTTAACCATATCTTTCCTTTTTAATGTATTATAAACCACCTAATTTCTATTTATAAACTGAGAAATGTGTACATGTTTCTCCATTGCTTTCTGTGATTCAACAAGCTCATTTTGGTCTTCTCCTGATCTCTGATTACTTCTCTGAATTTTTCTTGTTGTTGTTTATTACAATTTGGTATTTTTTTAAAAAAAATAGCTGGTTTAGGTTTGATATAAGTTGCATTTAATTTGTGTTCTTTCACTATTGCTTTATTTTCAGAATTTTTTTAGTTACTTGAAAAAATGAAGATTTTCACATGACAAGAGATATGTTTTATTTCTTTCATTTAAAAAATTCTGATTTATTTATAAAGTTTTAATATACTGTTTTTCACAAAAGATCTTTCTTATTTCCTTCATCCCACCCATCGAATTGTGCAAACCCCCATTCATCCTCACCCTTCTATTTCTACCTTACTCCCTATCTTGGATACTGTATAAAACCATTATTGCAGAATGAATATCTTACATTTCGTACTCATTAGGAAATCTTGTCCATTTATAAATCTTTCATTTCTATTTATTCTCATGACTGATTTATTCCTCTTTCCTGAACTCAAAAGTTTGTTTAGATACCGTCTAAACATTTCATGTTGACTTCACAAAAGATCTCAAAAATCATTATTTCTACGTTATCCACTAGTGAAATAAAGCACTCTCTCAAACCTCCCTCCACTTCCAGTATTCCATTGTTTAGTAAATAATACAATCTTTCTTCCAGTTTGTTAACCAAATATTTGCAAATCATCTGTGATCTTTTTTCCCCACTATTCTCCCCATACCTACCTAGGAGGAATTCTCAAGTACATTTGATTTTCCTTATTTCCACCAGCAGCATGGCAATAGATCACACCCAAATTTCTGAACTACCTTCCTAAATAATTTATCTGTAATTACAGATTCAGAGAATCTACTCAAGGGGCCTGTTCAATGCTAGTATCTTTGGAATTACGTTATAATGTATTTGGTGATGAGTTCAGGAGGCTCAGTAAATGGCTCCCTAAATAGAGTATTTTTGAGCCTTTTTTCATTTGTTTTTAACTCTTTGCCCTGCTCATCATAGAACATTTCCACATATTATCCCTTAATTCCTTGAAGTTAAATATGTATTTCACTTGTCAAGAACATTCACATTAGCACTCACATGCACATATGTGTGTGTACACACATACACACCTTATTTACTATATTAAATAAGTAAAAAAAATAGAAACTATGTTTGCAATAACAGGAATATATTATTTAAATGTGTACAACTGTTCAAGTGAATTTATAACCTTTCAAGTCAGAACCATATGTACAACAAAATTAGCAAGGCAAATATTTTGAAAATGTTTCTGTCCTTCTCTATGCAGTTACATAGTGCCCGCCAAAGTTTAGCAACTGGCAGTAGTTTGTGTGAATTTTAGCCAAGCAAATCACTGCAATTATTGCCCAAAACTAAATGGATATTCCACTCTCAGAGTTTCAAACTAATGTATCTGTAAAGACATATTTACAAAGGAATAAACACTTGAAAATGGAACCTATTTGTAAATGTTAAGATATGTGACTGGACAAAGTGAATGCTGGTTACTTTGTCTTTGTCTAAATCATAGAATAACAGCAATTCATAGACACTATAGCTATGTAATTCTGATAGTTATCATTGACCTAATTTTCCTTACGTCTCATAGATTAAAAAACGCAATTACTTGGCTCATAGACTCTGTAGTTAGTGGTCCTCACGGAATTACTACTTAAATACCTATTTATTTTGTAGTTATCCAGCATGCTGCACAAATGAAGTCTAATTTTTATAAATAATTGTTTATTATGTTCATAGTTATCTTACAAATTTAAGCAAAATATGCCATTTTCTCTACTAAAAAACAGTCATGAATCTATTTTCCCTATTACAATATATATTCTTATTTCTTTTTTTTATATTAACATTTTTTTTTTCCTTTAAGTACACTTGGAAGGTGGCTCACCTCAGTAAACTTTATCCAGTTTTTCTAAATAAAAAGGATGGTGAAATTTCCCTCACCTGTCATTGCCAATAAACATACTATTGTTTTTAGGGTAGTCATTACCATTCTAGTTAAAAGTACAACTTTTAACTAGTTCAATTGGGTAGGAAAGCAGGCAGCCACAGGTCAAATAAGACAAAACCAGCAACCTGCAGAAGACACAATTGTGCAAGAATAAATTAAATGCCACTTCCAGGCACATACATAAAGTAGGGGGGGCAGGGAGATTCACACAACTTTGCTGTTTAAGACATCATCATGGACTCTCAGTCTTAGTAGCACAAGGAAATACCTGCCTGGGTAGTCATTAGCAATCCAGTATGAAGCAGGAAGGAAATAGGGGAGGGCCAGGAGGTGGGAGGACTTACTCTGCCCCTCAGGAGCCCCTTGACTTCGTTGATCCATCTGTGTCTGCTGAAGGCTGTGGGGCACCACAGATCTTGGCAAGAAGCGGTTGACAAGAGAGAGCTTGGTCCTGGACAGTAGCCACAGGAGCCCTCTCGCAACCCCTTGGCCTGGCTGCCTTTCGAGCCTTCAGATCCTGTACTGTTAAAGTTCCAAGAGCCATTAAATAGAGTAGGGTCCCCATCTGCAGCGAGGAAGCATTTTCCATGTTCCACACTTTTAAGATAGAAGTCAGCCTCATGCTTGGCCTGGGCAACTTCGGTGCTCAAGCGCTGCTGACTTATCTGGTGCTCAAAAGCCAAGTGCTTGATAAGACAGGACCAGGTGAAACGATGCAGGGACCTGAGTTTCCATAGGTCATATAGGAAGGGACTGCACCGATGGGCCATGCGCTTGGCCAGGCTCTTGTCCTGGAACTCCACCCAGCCCTCACTGTAGTCCTTCCTGTACTTGGACCTCTTCTTTTCTCCAGTGGCCAGGGATGCTGCCTCCTTCTTCCCGCCTTACAAACCCATCCTCCGGCTGGAAAAAAACTCGCCCAACCACCGGAGGTTGCTTACATGCAGGGGCCGAAAGCTCAGCAAGATGTGATCCAGGTACAAAATTCCAGGCACTAGCCAGTTTTTGCTGCTGCCTTCCTCCAGTTTTTCTTCTGGCTCTGGGTTTTAGTCTTCTCCTTCCAGGGGTTCGTGCTCCATTGCTTCCATCTCCTAACCTTCAGCCTCCATCACCAACCATTAATTTTATCCCAAGAAAGGAATAATTCTATGGTTTCTTTACTGCATTGTCCTCACCCATCCAAAGACCGAATATTATTCAATGAAATTCAATGCCTCCTTAAATTTTATTCATGCAAATTAAGATTTGCCAGTGTCTTCGTGATTTAGTGTATCACACCAATATCAGGAGAATGACTTTAACTACAAGAAATACATTACCTCTTGGTTTATTGTTGTTGTTCTTAGGTGCCTTTGAGTTGGGTCTGACTCGCAGTTGCTCTATACACAAGAAAACATTATGTGTTTTCATCATTAGAATCTCTTGTGATTAATTGTTGCTATCATTGTGTCAATCCATCTTGTTTAGAAAGTAATACTCTTTTTGGCTTAATCTCTAATTTTCAAAACAGGAAGCCCTTCTTGAAGGACTGGCCCCTTCTTGTTATGTTGTTGATTGCCTTCAAATCCAGCACGACTCATAGGAGCCTATGAACAAAAGGCCTGAAGCCCCTCTACAACTATCAACATTTATCAATGTTCATAGAGTTTCCAGAGGCGTGTTATTTAAGAAGTGGACGCCACCCCTGCTTGCAAGGCTCCTCTTTACCTCCCCTAAATATGTGAAATGAAGTATCAGCATTCTTGCTTTGTATGTGCTTATCCTAAAACAGATTTTATTGCTCTTTTGACTGTTTATGGTATATTTACTATTTTTAGCCAACATTAAAACTCAAGGGCATTATTCTTCACTCATTCTTAATTAACTGTTTCCCTATATTTAGAGTAACATCACATCAATAAATAATGGTCCTTCATTGACTGAAACTTTTAGTTTACATCGAGAAGATAGACTTTACTTCAAAGATACAACTTTCTCCTTAATATTTTCAGTGTCTTTCAACCTGAGGATCCCAACTTCTAGCATTATAATATGAAACAGTATTACGTTATTACTTGTATGGCTTTTCCATAGCTCTTTAATTAAAAGGTGGAAGATTAGGTCTACATCCTAGTTTGTCTTAGTCTGGAAATGTTAGTGTTTATAAAATATATGAATTACTTAAATCTTTAATTAAACATTAATCACTTCTCCTAAGTTAGTAAGTGTAATAAAATGAAAGAATTTTGCCATAGATTGGTACCATAAATACTAAAACTAAAATAATTTTAAAGGCACACTTCTTTCTGGATAAAATACAGACATTCCTTTTCTGTGACAAAGGATCATATGAGATGAAACTAGCTCAAAAGGAAGATTATAAATATTTTGGCTGATTTGTAAAATTTGTATCTGAACACTAAGCTATTTTTGTTTTAAAAGCATGTTCTGAAGCTCAAAGACAGGAGTCTTGTGACGTTGTAAATACATTACCTTCATTTACTATCACAGAGTTTATTGCAAAGTTTCCTAGTATATTAAATATACATTGACTAGTGCTTTAAAAAAGAAAAAGGGGGAAAATAGCTATAGCAACATAAATGCACTACCAAAATCCCAACTCTTGCTCAGAAATATATCCCTCTTGAAGTAGACATTAAATCTGCTGATATAAATATTTCTTTTTATCATAATTACTTTTATCCAAAACACTTTCATCTCTTTCAGTCTAACCTAGTCTTTCAATTTTTATTTTACCACAGGTAGCTTATGAATAGGAAATCTACCACATTTTATTCTATTGCAACTAAGTGAAAGGTTAAGACTGAAAAGGAGAGATGCAGAACAAATACATCTATAGCTGTTTATCAGAAGTTGTTGTTGTTAGGTGCCGTCAAGTCATAGATGACTTATAGCAACCCTATGAAAGACCTGAACATTTGTATAACTTTCATTGTTTCTCCACGTTCATAGAGTTTCTGGAGGCAAGCTAGTTTGTAAGTGGATGACACTCCTGCTTCCAAGCTTGTTTTAATCGGGGAGCTCCACCAAACCATTATCTCATGAGTTGTCTACAACTCAACAGCACTAAACAACAATAGCAGCAACAACAACATAGAGCTTTAATGGCCTCATGGATAGAAAGTTATGCTACCAAGCCAAAGGTGGGTGATTTTAATCTGCAGCCCTCAGGACTGGTTTAAACTGTTTTTGGTCATACATCTTTCTAAGTGATATAGCACTGGTCTGTTAATTTGCTGTACAGAGTTAACTCATGGGATAATGGTTACCCATGGTGGACAACGTTTGGTGGAGCTTCCCAATTAACAACCTTCTAACAAGTTTAGAAGAATGAGTGACATCCACTTCTGAAATAGCTTGCCTCTGGAAACCCTATGAACTTGGAGAAAAGATGAAATTTATGCAAGTGTTCATAAGGTTGCTATCAGTCGTCTAAGACTTGACAACGCTTAACAACAATAACAACAACAAAATAGAGAGAGCTCTGATGGCCTCGTGGATAGAAAGTTATGCTACCAAGCCAAAGGTAGGTGATTTTTAATCTGTGATCCTTAGACTTGGTTTTAATTTTTTTTTGTCAAACATTTTTCTAAGTGGTATAGCACTGGTCTGTCCAGTCACCATATGGAGATAACTTGTGATTAGCACTAGTAGGCATAAAAAATATTCATGTTGACAGTGAATTGGCATTTTTAAAAAATTTTATTAATTTTAATTAACATTTACAGAGATTTTGGGTTTCCATTCATTCATTGTTGCACTATTTTCTCTACCCTCCTCCCCAATTTGTTCTTCTTCCCTCTCCCCACCCCTGAACGTCTGTTTTAATTGTCCATTTGTCGCAGTGCTTGTCAAAGCCAGTTCTGATTAATCTCCTTTGTCACTGTGTCCTTTGCCATTCCCTATCACTCCTCCCTGAGAGAGACTTCACCCTGA
>NW_006400114.1:1730092-1738249 GCF_000299155.1 Elephantulus edwardii
TATTGAGCTTCTCCAGCGGTACCTTCCACAGATGTAGTCGATCTGATTCCTATGCATACCATCAGGTGAAGTCCATGTGTATAACCTGCGTTTGTGTCTCTTATAAAATGTATTTGCAATAATTAAGTCATTGATTTTACAAAATTCCATCAATTTTTGATTGAAAAATTCAATTATTGTATACAAACCAATAAAAAAAAGATATTTTTACTTTAAAAAAAAACTAAAAAAAAAACCTCTTAGAGGAAGATATAATATTTTATGTTGCACAAGTAAATAAATTTTGTCTCAAACACATTACCCATCATAACTCTAGTTACAGAAATAGGATTTAAATCTAGTGCTGACTTCCAGAAATTTGTCTTCTTTTTATTGTACCATACTATTTCTATAGGAACTTGAACACAAGTGTTAAGATAGAGTCACTGAATAAATACATAAGCAACATATTATATGTAACTTAGATAGCCTAAAGACTCTATTCAATTTTTACAGAAGATTCAAATTAGAATATATTTAACCCGAAACATTTTCAGATTTGAAATAAGAATACTTAATTAGATAGATGTATAAATATGCATATGGACATACTTTTAAATGCATGGAGAACTATGAATACAAAGGTACAAAAATAATTTTTCCAATTTCAATGCAAAAAGTACTATTTTAAATCCTTTCTTTATTCAATTCGTTTACTTTTCTAAAAGTTCTGAGGTTGCCAAAACCACTTTTATTTTGACAAGATTAGCCAGCCAAATGTACTCTTCTGGCATACTGAGAAGAATTTTTCTTTAGAGATTTCTAACGGTTTATCAGTATATATGTGTCATTTCCATTTGGACTACTTTGCACCCTGTTCTTAGCATGTGTTTCTGATTGGTGAAGTTTATGTCTTATTCTGGTTGACTGGCAGCTGTCAAATCTCAGTGGCCATATGTAAAGATCATCAGTTTTTCTGTTGACAACAGAATATTACCCAAGGCTTCTTAGTGTAAGTGCTTGTAAAAAGGCATACTCCTCAGAACTACTTTATGAAAACTCAGATGCTAGTGGTTTAGTCAAGAACTGCTGCAAACCAGGAGGGCTGGTCATACATGACAGTAAGAGAAAAAAAACAGATATTTAGCCCTGGGTCCTCCTTGTGAAATTTCTTTTCTTTCAAAGCATTATATCAAAGTTCAGTCAACTTGTTATGTTAACTTCCAGAGAATAAATGTTTTAGGCTTTATTTAGGCTTTTTTTTTTTTTTCAAAGCCACTCAACTCTACCTATGTAGCATGAAAGCTGCCATAGATAATGATATACAAATAGGCATAGTTGTTTAAAGGAAAATAATCTCTCCCATATTCACTAATGGGAAAGTCCTGTATGTTAGAAATATAAGGGGGAAATATCTTCAAAGCATAGTAAGCATCCATATCACTCTTTATTGAGAATCTTTATTCCAGTATATTGGGGCTATAAACAATGTATATACTTGTACTCGAAATGATGGATGCAGAGGAGATTTAAACTGCCAAAAGCTTCATCTCACTTGGATGCACATTTAACACCCTTGACACGAGCAGTCAGGAAATAAAGAGACATATTGTTGTTGTTGTTATTATGTGCCGTCGAGTCGCTTGTGACTCATAGCGACTCTATGTACAACAGCCCTAAACTCTGCTCTGTCCTTTGCCAATAGCACTGCCTCCGACACTTCCATGCGGATTACCCCAGTCACTGAATCAATTCACCTCATAGAAGGCCTTCCCCTCCTGCGCTGTCCCTCCACCCTCCCTAGCATGATGTCCCTCTCCAAGGACCTGTCCTCCTTATAAAGTTTCCAAAGTATGTTAGATGGAGCCTCAGAATCCTTGCCTCCAGGGAGTTCCCTGGTTTAACCCTTTCCAAGATGAATGTGTTTGTTTTCCTAGCAGTCCATGGTATCTTCAATACTCTTCTCCAGCACCACAGCTCAAAGGCATCAATTCTCCTTCTAGCCTCCTTAGTCATTGTCCAACTCTCTGATGTATAACAAGTGATTGCAAAGACCAGCACTTGTATCAGACACACATTAGTCTCCAGAGAAACACCATTGCTCTTCAGTACTTTGGAGAGGTCCCTAATAGCAGACTTTCCTATTGCAATATGTTTTTTAATTTCCTGGCTGCTGGTGCCAAGAGTGTTGACCATGGAGCCAAGCAAACTAAAGCTGTGAACAATCTCAATCTCTTCACCATCTATCATGATGCTACCAATTGGTCCAGTGGTGAGAATCGTTGTCTTCTTGACATTGAGCCTCATTCCATATTGGAGGCTGCAGTCCTTGACCCTCCGCAGCAAGCACTTTAGGTCCTCCTCAGTTTCAGCAAACAGGTTGCAATGAGAAAATCAAAGTATTGAGGAATAGTGATGTAGGTTTGAGGACTAAGATGTTTCTGATTCAGGCTACAGTCTTTCCAATTACTAGCTGTGCAGCAGAGACCTGGACAAAGAATAAGGATGACAGAAAAAGAATTGATGTTTTTGAAGCTGTGCTGTTGGAGAAGAGTACTGAATATTTCATGAATATTCAATAAAATGAATAGATATGTCTTGGAGAGGGTACAGCCAGAATGTTCTTTGGCGGCAAGAATGATGAGGCTTTGCCTAACATACTTGGACCTATTGCTAAAGAGGTGTTATTCCTTGGAAAGGGACATAATGTTGGGAATGGTAGAGGGTCTACAAAGGACAGGATGACTCTCAATCAAGTGGATTGGCAGGGTGACTTCTGCAATGGGCTCTTGTGTGTCAGGAAGTATGACGATGGTGCAGGACAGGACTGGTTTCAGATCTTTTGTTTGTAGGATCGCAATGAGTTGTACTAGACTCAATGGCACCTAACAACAACAATAACAAATACTTGAGTAACGAACAATACAAAGAAATTGTGTTTGTATGTGTGTGTTGGGAGTGTAGTGAGTTTTAGATACCAATACACCCAACATCCCAGAGGTTGGTAACAAGATAGCCAAATATGTGGCCTTAGTAATAGTATTTCCTTGGCTTGATTCTCATGGTATTATAGATAAATACCATCCAGTGATCCTGATGATAAGAACATAAGAATCCTCTAGTAGCACATACTGAATAAAATATTAACTTTGGGCAGAAATAAAAAGATTTGTATAGTTTATGTCTCAGACAGAAAATTTGTTGCTATTCTAATGCACATGTAATTTTACTGGTTTTATCCTTTCTCATCTAGCATGGAAAACATGACGTTTGAACACAGAATGAGTTCAGTTTCTTGATTTCCTTCTCCCCTAAAGAGTTATTTGAGTTAACATTAAGGAAATTTCATTATTAACTTCAGCAGTCATTATAGTCTCCAGGGTGGTTTCACTAAAGGTATTTACATGTAAAAGTGATGATTATTTAGTCTCTTTGGAGGATCTGGAAGTGGGTAAGGCTATTTCCAACTATTAAGTTCTGTGCAGGGTTGACTGGGGACTCTGGTGGCACAGCCCCCAAGGAATTGTAGGCCACACTTTTCTGGAGCTTCAGCTATACCAGTGGCTCCTGAGGTGGGCAATTTTTTACCACGTGATTCATAATCTCACAAGTCCACTAGAAAGCAGCTAGGAATCAGTTACTAAATAACAATGTAAATTACTAGGAATCAGTAACTAAATGACAATGTAAATTAATGTAAATCACATGGTTTCAGTAGCACTATAATGAACAAATTTAGCATTCAGAAGGATACTTGAATTATATTGCAATGCTGTCAAGTAAATGCTGTTATTCTCTTCCTGATCTTACCTATAGCAAATATCAACTTAATTATGAAAATATTCTGTCATTTTGTGATTTTCACAGTGGAGAACACCATTTTAATTTTATCCCAATCCCCAGTTCATTTTTATTTAAGAGAAGAAAATAAGAATGACATAATTAATTAAAAAGTAAGTACCTGGTTGTTGTAGAAGGGACCTTTTTTATGTTAAGGAAGGACTCCATTACTTATCCCTATATGAAAAATCACTTAAAGAAAATAAATGATTTTGTACAATTTTCAACCACTTCTAAGTGAGTATATAGTTTCTGTATATAAGCCAATGCCAAGAGACTCTCAGGGTGCATGTGCTATTTGGAGATATGAATAATATGTTTATGTTTTTTCCTAATTTAAATTTGGGCTTTAAAGTTTTCTGGCCTTTGTTCTGGTGTCCTAAGCTAACCAAGTCACTCAACCTGAAAAAATTTCCTCATGTTATTGTATCTCTCAATAAACTGAGAGTATGAGTTAAAAGAAGAAATCTGAAACCTTTTTTCTTTCCTCCATGCCAGAAAACATAAACAAAAGTTCAGACTTCTTAGTCAAAATTCAAGTTAGTTACTTGATTTTTCTGGGCACAGAAACCTAATTTAGCCAATAAGGACTTGACTTATCAGTTTCCCGTAGTAGCAAATTTTGCCATTATTAAAAATAAAGAAAAATATTATAATCTGCTGAAAGTTTTCAGTGTGTCTTCTTTGAGCCTGATTGTCTCCTCAACAAAATGTGTTGTATTTAAACTTCAGACTTGTTATCTAACTTATTTTGCCTGGAAATATTTTATTTAAATCAGCTCGGATCTGGAAGGTGGGTCTTTTTTATTTGATCAACAGTTCATTGTGGGATGGGAGCTTCTTATTTAAAACAATTTCTGGAAAGTGAGTCTTTTAATTTGATTAACAGTTACTTGTGGGCTGGAAACCTCTTCTTTAAACCAATTAGGATCTGGTGTATGGGTCTTTTTGACTAAAAGTTGGTGGCTCACTGGGTAGGCCTTTGGTTGGGTCTTCTGCCCTGTGTCCCTTGGACCTGGTGTGAAAATATGTTATTAGAGATACAAGCTAAATTGTCAGTTTATTGTATTTGGGGAAAACATTGTTCTAATTTCTACACGACTTGCCTGTCAGTGCGGTGTACTAAGATAATTTATAGGTTATTATGTTACTGAATGTTATGCCGCTAGCATGTCAAATGCCTGAAGAGTTACTTATGATGAACAGGCATTAGTAGAGTTCCCATGTCAAAACAGACCAGTAATCAGGATTGGCCATTTACTTCTTAAAAAAAAAACAGGCCTCTGAAAAGTCTATAAATAGTAGAGGAACACAGAGAGGTATGGCATTAGAGATAAATCCCAGATTAGAAGTCAGTTGATATATGTAAAAATAATGGGAAACAAACAAAGAATAAATTAGAAAATAAAAAGGGAAAACATCTTTTAATATTGGAACAAGGAATATAAGTAGCTTTAATGTTAGAAGATGAGAAGTTGTAAAAAATGAAATGGAACTCATGAGCATTGACATTCTAGGCACTAATGAGATGAGATAAACTAGCTTTTGCCACTTTGAATAAGATAATCACTACAGATAATACTATGCTAGGAATGAAAAACATAAGAAACATAGTGTTACATTCATAGTCAAAAAGTAAATTTCAAGTTCTATCCCGAAATGCAATGCTGTGAGTGATAGGATGTGTTGTTGTTGTTGTTGATTGCTTTTGAGTCAAGCGTGACTCAGAGACCTTATGAACAAAAGGCCTGAAGCTTTTCTATAACTATCTATAACTTTTACCAAAGTTCATAGATTTTCCAGAGTCATGTTGTTTAGGAAGTGGATGCCACTCCTGCTCTATAAACATACAAAGAAGACCTGTTAAGACTTTTATTCAAATATACACTTCTATATCTAGAGGATAAAGGAAGAAATTTAAATTTCATTTTTTTAGCAAATTTTGCAGTCTGAAATTGACTAAATAAGTCAAGATGTGTTAACGATAACTGGTAACTAACTGAAATGCAGAAGTTGCAAACAATGAAGAAGGAATAGTAATTAACATATAAAGACTTGTTGATAAAAATGAGATAAAATTGAGGCTGGAAATAGAAAGACCAAATTTTGTATTTTCAATTTACAAATACCTGTTTTTTAAAAAAACAACACCCAAAACAAAACCACAAACAGTGTCTTTACACATGGAGTACACACCTTATGGGCTAAATAGGAATCAATTGATTACATCTGTGGAAGGAATCATCAGAGAAGGTCAAAATTGCCAGTCAAAACTTGGCCGGGGCGAATCGTGGTCACACTAGCAATTACTCTTGTGCAAATTAAAACTGAAGTTGACAAAATGGAAAATACGTCTACTAGAACCAAAATGTGTTCTTTAATCTATTCCACTTGAATTTCAACAACATCTTAAGAATAGGTTTAAAGCATTGAACACCAATGATTGAAGATCACATGAGTTGTGGGATGACATCATCCATGAAGAAAGCAATGGGTCATCACAGAGACAGAGGAGAAAGATAAAATATAAACACGCTGAAGAGACACTGAAAATTGCACTAACGCATCAAGAAACCAAAATAAAGGGACAACATGCTGAAGTAAAAGAGCTCAACAAGAGATTTAAAAGGGCAGTTTGAGAAGAAAAAGGAAAGTATTATAATGCACCAGGCATAGAGTTGGAATTGGAGAATAAAAAGGGAAAAGAACATTTTGCATTTCTCAAGGTGAGAGAATTATAGAACAAATTTAACCATTAGGTCACAATATTGAAAGAAGCCATAGGCAATATATTGAATGTCCTAGGAAACATGTAAAGAAGATGGAGGAAAGACACAAAGTCATTGTACCAAACAGAACTGACTGATGCTGAAAAATTTCAGAAAGTACTAAATGTACAGGAGCCAATTGTAATAAAAGGAGGAAATTGAAGCTGCACTAAAGAAATTGGGAGAAAACAAAGCACCAGGAATCTATGGAATAACATTTGACTTGTTTCAGTTGGTACATGCAACTCTGGATGTGCTCCTCAGCTTATGCTAGGGAATTTGGAGGACACCTATCTGATCAACAGATTGGAAAGAGGCCCATATATGTTCCCATTCTGAAGAAAGGTGATCCAACAGAATATGAAAATTATTGCACAATATCATTAATGACACATGCAAGAAAAATACTGCAGAAAACCATTCAAAGATGGCTAGAATCGCTTCTCGGCCATTTGGCTAAGATCAAGTGCAAAGATGGCTAGAAGAACACATAGAGAATTGGCAGAATTTCAAGCAAAATTTAGATGTCATGGTACCAGGGATATAATTGTTGATGTCGAGTGATCCTGGCTGAAAAGAAATAATACCAAAATAATGTCTATGTCTTATTGACTATGCAAAGGCATTTGATTATGGATCATAAGAAGTGGAGAATGAGAAGGCCAAAGCACTTAATTGTGCTCATGAGGGACTTATACCTAGGTCAAAAGGCTATAATTTTACGAACAGAGAAAAGGGACATTGCATGGTTTGAAATTAAGAAGGAAGTGGCTGACTGAGAAGAATGGGAATCCCAGAACACTTAATTGTGCTAATGCGAAACCTATACTTGGACCAAGAGGCAGTCGTCACAACAGAGCAGGGCAACACTGCATGGTTCAAAATTGGGAAGGGTGTACCCCAGGGATGTGTCCTGTCTCCATACCTTTTCAACATGTATGCAGAGCACATTATTTGAGAGGCTGGGCTCTATGAGGAGAACTGTGGCGTTAGGATTGGTGGAAGATCTATCAACAATCTACGTTATGCAGATGACACAACCCTGCTCGTCGAAACTGAGGAGGACCTTATGCACTTAATACAGAGGGTCAAGGACTGCAGCCTTCAGTATGGACTGAGGCTCAATGTCAAGAAGACAAAGATTCTCACCACTGGACCAATCGGTAGCACCGGGATGGATGGCAAAGAGATTGAGATTGTTCACAGCTTCAGTTTGCTTGGCTCCCTGGTCATTACTCTTGGCACCAGCAGCCAGAAAATAAAAAAAATGTATTGCAATGGGAAAGTCTGCTGTTAGGGACCTCTCTAAAATACTCAAGAGCAACGGTGTCTCTCTGAAGACTAAGGTGTGGCTGATACAGGCCACGGTTTTTGCAATCACCTGTTATGCATCAGAGAGTTGGACAATGACTAGGGAGGACAGAAGGAGAATTGATGCCTTTGAGCTGCGGTGCTGGAGAAGAGTATTGAATGTACCATGGACTCCCAAGAAAACAAACAGTTTCAGTCTAGGGAGGGTTAAACCAGGCTGCTCCTTGGAGGCAAGGATTCTGGGGCTTCGTCTGACATA
>NW_006400114.1:1738349-1740103 GCF_000299155.1 Elephantulus edwardii
GTACATGTTTATATCCTTGAAGATGTATCATGGAAGTGTTGCAGCCTAGAAGACACAAATTTAACTAACAAGTTAAAAGTACATGAGTCAAAAATTTAAAAGCATTAATAAGTGAATTGGCATTTAAGCCTCTTGCTAAAGATTCTACATAAAAATATTAAATCTAGGATGACATCTGAAAGCCCTCAACTATGTTAGTCTTAGAATGACCAAGAATACACGAAGAATCTCTCTGTGTATGTGCATGCTGTTGTTGTCATTGAGTTAAGCATGACTAATACTGACCCTATAAACAAAAGACTTGGAGCATTTTCTGTAACTATCGTGATTTATCAAAGTTCTTAGAATTTCCAAAGGCATGTTGTTAGGAAATGGATGCCACTCCTGCATAGTGCTTTCTAATCAAGCAAATTCTATTTTGATGAGTTCAAGCCTTATTAGTGTCTTCTATTTGTGAATATTTATATCAATAAGTCTTACTTATATCTGAACATAATATCAGGACACTGCCTTAAATTATTGAAATAGCGAAATACCATTGTACTGAACTCATTATAAACAGTCAGACAATAACTCTTTAGGAAATTGCATAACCATAGGTATTTTTTTATCTATGCAAATTAAATGGACCAATCTACATTCATTCATATCTACAGTCAGTTCATTTTATTATCCTTGTTATTAATCAATGATTTTTAAAGGAACATATTTGGAGAATAATTGTTCTTAAATAAAAGCTGTCAACATTGTAACTGATAAATTGTTTCTTATTTGCTCACCAGTGAAAATACAATGGGAAAAGTGAAAAATGAAATTATCCTTTTTCTAAAGAACTTAACTTTCTTTTCTGGGGATAGATAACTGGCAGATTAAAAGCCAGATAACAGCCAGATTTAAAAATCTGGCTGCCTCTTTGATAAATCAATTTGACTACTAGATAAGAAAGGAAAGGAAAAAAAAGATGACAGTTTAGGTTAGGAAAAGTGTTTCCTTCTATGGAAGTGACTTCTACCAGAATGAGGAAGAGATATAGGTCGAGATTTTTGCCCTAATGTTACTCCTTGGAAAAGAAGAACTTCTCAAATTTCTAAGAAGATCTTGTCCTTAAATAATGTGTCTTTGGGCAATAAGCCACATTTATTATTGTCCCACTTTGAATAAAATTACTGAGTGGACATTATAGCAGCCAGTCAGAGAAATATTGTCTGAGAAATGGGGAAGAATATGAGACATAATGCATAGTAGGACCTCAAGTGGTATAATAGCATTGAAATAGGCCTTTCTCTTTTAATTTTTCAGAAAAATCCAACCTCAGACATTCTTAAGTAATTCACTGTAGAAGGCCAAAGAGACTAAATGATCATTAACATTGGATCTCAGTATTCTTGCTTGAAAATAATTTTATAGCCATATTGCTATAAGGATAATTGGAAGAAGAAAGAATGTTGACATTTGTTGGTGTTTGAGTAGTGTAGGACAGTTTATCCCTGCTTCATTAGCAATAAAAATTTAGTTAATTTTCTGGTATATGCTCATCTATTTTGACTCAGTAGATAGATAGATAGATAGATAGATAGATAGATAGATAGATAGATAGATATAGATATATAGATATATAGATATATATAGATATAGAGATAGAGATAGAGATATATGTTGTTGTTGTTATGTGCCGTCAAGTCAGTCGAGTCATTTTCGACTCATAGCGACCCTATGCACAACAGCCCTAAACCCTGCTCTATCCTGCGCCAACC
>NW_006400114.1:1753704-1764053 GCF_000299155.1 Elephantulus edwardii
CTCCTTGGAGGCAAGGATTCTGGGGCTTCGTCTGACATACTTTGGACATGTTGCAAGGAGAGACAGGTCCTTGGAGAGGGACATCATGCTTGGTAGGGTAGAGGGACAGCACAGGAGGTGAAGACGCTCTATGAGGTGGATTGACTCAGTGACTGGAGTAATCGGGATGGGTGTGTCAGAGGCATTGTGATTGGCACAGGATAGAGCAGGGTTTAGGGCTGTTGTACATAGGGTCGCTATGAGTCGCAAAGGACTCGACGGCACATAACAACAACAACAACATGTCAAAGTTGTATTCTCTCTCCTTACCTATTCATTCTGTACACTGAGCAAATGGGTTGAAAAGCTAGACTCTATGAAGAGAATGTGGCATCAAGATTGGAGTAAGACATATAAATACCGTATTGTGCAGATGACACAACTTGCGCTTGCTGAAAGTGAGGACTTAAAGCACTTGTAAAAAATAAAATAATTGTAAAAATTAAAAGAATACAGCCTTCAATATGGATTGCATCTCAACATCAAGAAAACAAAAATTTTTACCACTGGACCGATAAACAACATAAGGACAGATTGAAACTGTCAACAGTGTCATTTAACTGGGTCTACTATGCCCTCAACTTGGCTCCTGTTAAAGGAGCCAGGACCACACGTTGTTTTTGTTTGGTGAGGTCAAGTCAAGTATGACTCATAGCAGCCCTATGCACAATTGAACTGAACACTGTTATATCCTGTGCCATCCTCACAATCTCTGACCACTGAAACTGATTGCTGCAATCGCCCTGTCAACTCATTTGGTTGAGAGTTTTCCTCTATTTTTCTGCTTCTCGATCCCTTCCCAAGGAATACCCTCTCCTAGCAACATGCCCAAAGTATGTGAGATCAAGCTTCATTATCTCAGCCTCCAAGCAGCACTCTATCTTCTCCACAACATATATGTTTAGGTTTTTTGTAGCCTATGATCAGAAGGATGTCTATTTGTGTTTTGTCAAGTATGCAGTCATTTGATTGTGTGGATACAACAAATTTCCACTAATGTTGAGAAGAATAGGATCCCCAGAACACCTGATTGTGCTCATGTGAAATCTATACCTAGACCAAGAAGCTGTTTTCCAAGTGGAGCAAGGGAATATTGCATAGCCCAAAATCAAGAAAGGAGTGCATTAATGATACACCTTTCCTCCATACCTTTTTTCAATCTATAGGTGGAGCAGGTGATTTCATATCACTTCGATCAGCTCCACACAGGGAACTGTTTCTGCAACACCCACATCCTCAAACCAATTCTCACAAGGTCAGGCATATCCCTCCACACTCCTGAACTTCTTTCTACTAATGACATCACCAATTTTACTGCTCTATTGTTGTTGTCTTTTGCTGTTGAGTCAGCTATGACTCAGAGATCCTGTGAACAATAGCTCTGAACTCTGTCCTGTCTTGAACCTATCTAACCATCTCTAATACACTTGCCTTCATTGCTGCAGTCACTGTGTCAATCCATTTCATCCAGGGTCTTATTTTTGTGTATCATCCCTCCACTTTCTAAGTATGATATTCTTCTTCAAGTTATGATCCCCTGTAGCAATATGACATAAGTATGTGAGACAGTTTAAAAATCTTTTCAATCAAAGAGCACACCTTGTTTTACCCATTCTAGGACAGATCTATTTCTTCCCTTAGCACTCCATGGTATGTTTACTTACCATGGATGTGAACCAACAGGAAAACTAATTTCTGCTATCTTCCTTAGTCATTGTCCAATTCTCATAGAAATAGCAAGCAATTTTAGAAGATCCTACCTAGATCAGGAACACCTTAGTCTCTAGACTGATATAATTGCTCTTAAGCACTCTGAGGGGGTCCCTGACAGCAGACTTTCCCAAAACATCTCATCTTCTGATATCCTAACTGCTGGTGCCAAGAATATTGATTATGAATCCAAGCAAGGTAAAATTTTTAGCAATCTCAATCTCTTCTCCATCTATCATGATGCTGACGATCGGTCTGGAGGTGAAAATCTTTGTTTTCTTGATGCTGAGATGCAATCTATATTGAAAACTATAGTCTTTGACCTTATGCAACAAATGTGTCAATTTCTCCTCAGTTTCGACAAATAAGGTTGTGTCTGTATAACTCAGGTGATTGATGAATCTTGCAATCCTGCTGCCACATTCTTCTTCATAAAGTCCGGCCTGCCCGATAATCTGTCTTGTATATAGATTGAAAAGGTATGGAGAAAGCATACATCCCTAATGCATTCCTTTCTTGATTATGAACCAAGCAATATTCCCTTGCCTTCTTTGTTCAACAACTTCCTGGTCTCCTGTAAGCACAATTAAGCATTCTAAATTCCCATTATTTTCAGTTAGCCACAACTTGTTGTGATCTCCACAGGTGAATGCTTTTGTATAGTCAATAAAAACATAAGTAGACATCTTTTTGGTACCCTCTGCTTTCAGCCAAGATTCACCTGGTATTGTCAGTGATTTTCTTCATGCCAAGGTCTCTTTTAAATTCAGTTAGTATTTCTGTTATGATGTACCATTCTAGCCATTTTTTTAATCATTTTCAGCAAGATTTTGCTTCCATGTAATATTAGTGATATTGTTTGATTATTTCCATCCTCTGGTCATCTCTTTTTGGAATGGAGATAAAGTATGGATTTCTTTAAGCCATTTGGCCAGGTAGCTGTCCTCCAGATTTGTTGGCACAACCTGGGTGAGTACATCTAGGGCTGTGACTGTTGAAATACATCAATTGATATTTTGCCAATTCTAGGGGTCTTATTTTTTTTCTAAATCCTTCAGATCAACCTAAACTTCCTCCTTCACTACCATTGATTCTTGACCACATGCCATTTCATTAAATTGTTCTCTGTCAGCCACTGCTTTTTGGTACAGAAACTCTGTATACTCCTTACATCTTCTTTTGAGGTTTCTTGGATCATTCTACATTCTGACCATTACTGTCTTTAAGTATTGTAACTTGAAACTTTGTTCTTCAGTTCTCTCAGCTTGAGGAATGTGGTGGGAGCTCCTCTGTTTTGATTTTCTGACTGTATCCCTTTGCATATTTCATTATAATACCTTGCTCTGTCTTCATGAACTGTCCTTTGAAATCTTCTGGTCAAATCTAACTTCCTGATTTCTTCCATTTGTTTGAGATTTTCAGTATTCTAGTGCAACTTGCAATTTTAGAATATCATATGATTTTAATCTCAATCTTTTCTCCGCCTCTGTCTTTAATGATGTTTTTCATTCTTAATGAATAACATTCTTGATATCATCCCACAGCTTATCCAGTCTTTATTCATCATTTTTAAGACCTCAAGCCTGTTCTTGAGGTTGTTTTTAAATTCAGGTGTAATAGACTGAAGGTCATACTTTGGTTCCTATGATTTTGTTTTAATTTTCTTTAGCTTTTGGGTTAAAAATCCATTTTATTAACTCACAGATCACACAAAACTAAATTAGGGATGTTGAAAGGCTTCACTCTTCATATTGACAGCATGATACACTCAGTCAGAAGAACTTCGGAAATATGTTCACAGTCACCTCAGCCTTGAGCCTTTCAGTTTTAAGCAAGTATTACAAAACCAGTCATCCAATAAACTTGGGCAAAGACCCTTAGTTCCGATTCTGTGTGGTAGCAGTACCAAGGTCGGTTCTGTCTCATGTTGAGTCTCTGGTTCTCCGCTTTGGCTACTGCTGCTGTTTTGTAGCCCCAATATGAGTGTCACAGGAATCTTTGGCTCCAAAGGATGTGCACTCCATGCTTGCTTCGTCTTTGCTAACAAAAATTGCATTCACAGTCTGTTCCCCTAAGCTTAGTTGTAGACCAGTTGCAAGAAGAAAACTATCAATAGTGCTCCAAATCCTGCTGCCAAATCTCTTAATTTAATGGTGAGACTATAATCCTCTTATGTATAGACTAACACACCCTATTCATATATTCTCTCCTTATCACATGGCAAAGTCAAAGTTAATAGCTAAGAAAGCTTTTTTTGAACAATAAACCCTTGATACCACACCTCCAAATCATAGCTATCCCAGGTAAAGAAGAAAGACAATGTCAAATCCTGTGCCATACTAACAACTCTGCTGTACTTAAGTCCATTCTGTCAGCTCATCTTTTGAGAACCTTCCTCTCTTGTGTTGACGCTGAACTTGGCCAAGCACTGGACTTCCTTAAAAACTAATGCAAATTGTATAAAAAAATACCATAATTTTTTATTTCTGAGAAATATTCTAACTACATTTATTCTCAGATAGAGCTGTTTGTTCTTTTTACAATCCATGATATGTATAATGAATATTTAATTCACAGTTATCAATTCTTTGATCTTCCTTATTAAATTTTCCATTGTCATGAATAAGGTATACCTTAATCTTTAAAGTGACAATACTTTTTTTAACACTTTTAAGATGTCCTTGGCAGCAAATTTATTTAATATAATCCTTTGTTGAATTTCCTGTCTGCTACTTCCATAGGTATTGATTGACAATTCAAATGCAAGACTTAACTAGCAAATATGGTTGAAATTATTATCTGATGCTTCTTTGACTTCCTAAAAAGAACTTAAAGAAAGAGCATGGAAAACAATTTTAGAAGTGAAGTACCTCAAAACAGAGTCAGATCGTATCACTGTAGCTGTGCTCTTCCTGTTTCCTCCCTGAGTTTTCTGTTTCCATTCATTCTTCTTTCCTTCCCCTTCTTGCCTCTGCCATTTGTTTTTAAATAAATGCTGTCCGTTTGGTATCATATGTTTGATATTTCTCAGCAATGTGTTCCTTATTATGTTACTGAGAACCTTCTTAAATGGCCATCTTGTTTGACTGAGTAATGATTTCCATGAGAGGACTTAGTTCTAAGATTGGATGCTATCTAAGGGCCATAGTATTAGGTGTCCCACTCTTCTTTATGAGATCGATTGGTATACTCTTTTTCATAATTTTGAGCTTTGTCTGATTTTTTTTCTTCTCCTCCACCAATAAATTTCTTTGCAGTGACAGAAAGTTCTATTCTTTTCAGTCTCAGATTGGAACTTCCTATCATATACTTAGTTATAACTAATAGAAACTCCCCCAGCAGCTTCCAAGGCTGCTTAACAGGAAAAGGCTACTTCTCTTTCTCTAGAATTGCTGCTGGTAGATGTAGATCAGAATCACCATAAAAGTGCCTCCTTTGGGTTTCCAGTGTAATTTGCTATAGACTTTGCCACTAGAACTCCTAGGATAATGTTGGAACCCTGGAAAGTGAGACAGATCTGAGACAGTAAAATTGGCTCAGAGTAGGGCAAGGTTTAGAGCACTACACTATTCTCATTATGAGTTGCAAACAACTTGACAGCACACAGCAATAACAATAAGAAGTAGGAATTGCATTACTAATACAAAGAACATACATGTGTTGTTATTGTTATATGCCATCAAACTGACTTTAACTCATAGTGACCCTATGTATGAGAGCTCTGAACCTTGCCCTGTCCTGAACCAATCTCACTGTATCTGGCATATTTACCTCCATTCCCCCAGTTACTGAGTAAATCCATCTCCTCAGGAATCTTCCTCTTCTGGGTTGACCCTCCACCTTTCCAAGCAAGGTGTAATTCTCCAAGGACTGCTTCCTCTTTGCAACATGCCCAAAGTATGTGAGTCAGAATTTTAAATCTTTGCCTCCAAATAGCAACTTGGTTTCATACTTTCAGGACAGACGTATTTGTTCTCATGACAGTCCATGGTATAACACTCTTCTCCAGACTACAACTCAAAGGCATCATTTCTTCTTCCAACATTTTTAGTCTTTATCCAGCTCTCTGATACATAATAAGTAATTGAGAAGACTATGGCCTGTATCAGGTGAATCTTAGTCTCTTGAGTAACATCATTTCTCTTCAGCACACCTGGAGATCCCTGAAAGCAGATTTTCCTAATGCAATTGGTCTTTTGACTTCCTAATCCCTGGTACCAACAATGTTGATTTTGAATACACCAAAGGCTCAGATTTGCAATCTCTTGCTGTGATCTGTAGTGTCAATCGAATGAAGGATTGTTATGTCTTGAAATTTCTATGGGAGAGAGTAAATGAAGATGTTGTTGTTATGTCGAGTCATTTGCGACTCATAGTGACCCTATATACACCAGCCCTAAACCCTGCTCTAACCTGTGCCAATCGCTTGGCCTCTGAAACACCCATCCCAATTACCCCAGTCACTGAATCAATCCACCTCATAGAGGATCTTCCCATCCTGCACTTTCCCTCCACCTTACCAAGCATGATGTCCTTCTCCAAGGACCTATCTCTCATTATAACATGTCCAAAGTATGTCAGATGAAGCCCCAGAATCCTTGCCTCCAAGGAGTGGCCTGGTTTATCCCTCTCCAGGATGAATCTGTTTGTTTTCCTGGCAGTCCAGGGTACAATTAATACTTTTCTCCAGCACCACAGCTCAAAGGTGTCAATTCTCCTTCTATCCTCCCTAGTCATTGTCCAAGTCTCTGATGCATAACAAGTGATTGCAGAGACCAGGACCTGTATCAGGCGCACCTTAGTCTCCAGAGACACCCCATTGCTCTTGAGTACTTTAGAGAGGTCCCTAACAGCAGACTTTCCCATCACAATACTTTTTTTATATCCTAGCTGCTGGTGCCAAGAGTGTTGACCGTGGAGCCAAGCATACTGAAGCTGTAAACAATCTCAATCTCTTCACCATCCGTCCTGATGCTACCGATTGGTCCAGTGGTGAGAATCTTTGTCTTCTTGACATTGAGCCTCAGTCTATACTGAAGACTACAGTCCTTGACTCTCTGCAGGAAGTGCATGATGTCCTCCTCAGTTTTGGCAAGCAGGGTTGTGTCATCTTCATAACACAGGTTGAAAATAGATCTTCCACCAATCCTGATGCCACAATTCTCCTCATAGAGCCTGGCCTCTCGGATAATCTGCTCTGCATACAGGTTGAAAAGGTATGGAGATAGGACACATCCCTGGCGTACACCCTTCCCAATTTTGAGCCATGCGGTATTACCTTGCTCTGTTCTAATGACTGCCTCTTGGTCCAAGTATAGGTTTCACATTAGCACGATTAAGTGTTCTGGGATTCCCATTCTTTATAGAGTCAGCCACAGTTTGTTATGATCCACACAGACAAACGCCTTTGCATAATCAATGAAACACAGATAGACATTTTTCTGGTATTCCCTGCTTTCAGCTAAGATCCATCTAATATCAGCTACAATATCTCTAGTACAACACATGTACAAATGAAAATAAAGAAGTAAATATAATTCTTATTGCCCGATAGTGAGGATATAATTGCTGATCTTACAATGTATATCTCAGTTTCAGTAAAGCTGTTAGCTGCCACACAAATTAAATATGAATCAAAGGGGGAAAAAGTCTGTATGTAAAGTTTGCACGGAATCAATTCACTATGATGCAAATACATAATTCTAATATTGTTAAAAAAAGAAAGACTTAATCAAATGGTCAGCATGTGCCAAAATTTTACTCAATTCACTAACACAGCAACTCAGTCTATGGCAACACTAATTTATTGAGGATATGAGAAATTCAGATTTATAAGGTCAGTGGAAAAAAAATGTTAAGACAAAATTGTTCTGTGTGATACAAAACTCATTAATATCCTACGGGGTAATAAAACTGTAACCTTTGGAGGTTATCTTTTCTATCCAAGAGGAAAAAAAATCACAGATGGTTTTGTTCTACAAATCAACCTCTAGCTTTACAGTTATAGGATGTGTGAGCTCTAATCAACTGTGAATAATAAGTCAAAGTTGTATTTCCTGAGAAAAAGAAAAGGATCCTCAGGATGGCTTGTTAGAAAATACTCGACCATAGTATCTAAACATATATATCAAAATCTCTCTTTTATGGCATATACACAAGTTGCTGTTTCTCTTCTGAATACTGTCAAGAAAACTAATCTTTAACTTGTATAGTGTAAAAAGTACGTATTTAAAGGAGAAAAAAAAGATTTGGAGAAAAACAAAGGTAATGCAGTAAATTAATATTTTGGAAAAGAGGAGAAAACCTTAAAAGTTGTTGCTATGTACCATGGAGTAGAAACTGATCCATGGCTGACCCTTTGGGGGTTTTCAAAGGCAATTATTTGCGCAGGGGGAGATTGCCCGTCCTTAATCCAGCAGAGCAGCTGGTGGATTCAAACCACATACTTTTGGTTTTGCAGCTCAGCTTCTTCTAGCTAGGCCAGAAATAATTTCTATTTAATTTTATCACATTCCACTAAAAAATAGAGAGATTAATAAAATGTTATTTAAGAATATACCCTATCATTAATAAAATTATATTGAAAAATATGCCCTCTTTTGAGAATTATGTTGTAAATCATGTTTTCCTATTTTTTAAAAAAATTCTCTTTATATCTCACTAACTAAGTCATTGCTTTGGAGTAGAACCTGATTCATTGCTGACCCATTGGTGAGTTTTCAGAGGCTATACAGTGCCCATCTTTCTCCCATGGAGCTGCTGATGGGTTGAAATGGGTAGAGAAACATTTAGAAGCACAACTCTCTACAGACTACATTACCAAATTTTTTTTATTTAATTGCATATAATTGCTAGTATGCCAGTAATAATGAAAAGAATGAAACTACTAGGCCACATAACATGTTATATGTTGTCTACTACTACTGTTGTTGTTTTGTGACATTGAGTAGACACCAACTCATAGCTCATCCTCCAGTGAGATTTCAGAAGCTATAAATTGCCTAGGAAATCATTGTTAATCTTTTTGTCTCAGAGTTCCTGTGGGATTAGAACCACTTATCTTTGAGTTGGTAGTTTGATTCCTTAGTCACTAGGTGTTCTCGTAATTTGTCGTCCTAAGATTAATAGCAATCTATTTACAAGAAGTCTCAGGTCAATGTAGTCCCCAATGCTTGACCCTGCCATATAAGTCCATAATTACTGACATCGATACCTTCTCTTTTTCATGATTCCTATATCCTTTATGTTTCTTGAGTTCTGTTATTCTTTGGAAGGTCTCTCAGACTCATGTGACCATAGGTAACAGGCTGGTTTTGGAGAAACTGATGAGTGATGGGCCACAATCCTGTAGACGCTAGGTTATAGCATGGCAGGATGGTCACTGTGGAAGACGTAGGATAGTGGAATAGAAACTGGAAAACAGCTAAAGAAAATGTTCCCAGTGAGAGAGATTCTCCAAAAGAAAAAAGCTGCCTATTGCTGAGGTCCCATGAACTTATATAAGCCTGTAGTAGGGTGGGACTTGTATCACATTCTAATCCTCTTTCCTTAATATAATAATTACTTCAGCACAAAACAAATATATAATCATTGGCTAGAGGAGACATTTGAGTGTTAAACCTTAGACACCCTGACTAAGCCACCAGAGCTCTCTTTCTAGTAACAGTACTACTACCACCCATTGCTATCAGAATTGATTAACAGCTGATCCTCCACTGGATTTCCAAGGCTGTGGACCCCTTCAGAGGAAATAGCATATTTTTCTTTGTTAGAATGTGCAGTTTATTCTAAAGGCCAGAGAAATATAGCCTTTGAGTTAGCTATGCAATGGCATAAGACTAGATATTATGGTGTTTCTGATTCTGGCCATAGTCTTTGCAATTACTTGCTACACATGGGAAAGCTGGGCAGTGACTAAGGATAATAAAAGAAGTACCAATGTCTTTGAATTACGGTACTGGAGAAGAATATTGAGTATACCTGGGACTGCCAGGAGAACAAATGTGTCTGTCTTGGGGAAGGTGAAGCCAAGTTGCTCCTTAGAGTCAAGGATTTGAAGCTCTGTCTCACATACTTTGGATATGTTGTCAGGAGAGACCTGTCCTTAGGGAAGGACATCATGCTTGGAAGACTAGAGGAACAATGCAGGAGAAGCAGACCTTTAATGAGAAGGATTGACACAGTAAGTGAGGCTAAAAGAGCAGATGAATTGGAGAGTGAGATTGGCTTAGAACAGGATAGGGCTCTCAGCCATTGTTTATAGAGTCTCTCTGAGTTGCATGTGACTCAACGGCCCATAACAACAACAACAACAACAACAACAACAACAACAACAACAACCAGAAGGAAAAGCAAATCTCATAAAGGAAGCATGTCTCAGAAGCAAGAATAGTGAGTTTGTGTGTCTCACATACTGAGTATAATATCAAGAGAGATTAATCTCTGTAGAAAAATTTCATGCTTAGTAAAATAGAAGATTAGCATTGAAAAAAGAGGCAGTAACATTGCAGCTTTGTTCACAATAGCAAGGAGTTGGAAACAACCTAAGTGCCCATCAACAAACGAATGGCTAGAGAAGCTGTGGTATATTCGCACAATGG
>NW_006400114.1:1764733-1794065 GCF_000299155.1 Elephantulus edwardii
ACTGTGGCATTTGGACAAGAACAAACTGGGAGGAGGGTAGAGAGAATAGTGCAACAATGAATGAGTGGAAGCCCAAAATCTCTGTAAATGTTTATGAATATTAATAAAATATAATTATAGAAAAAAAAAGAGGCAGTAACTTAGAGACAGAATGCCACAGTGACAGCAGTACTGAAGTTTAAACTCACCAGAAATTGTCAGAGTTTCATTTTATTGTTGCTGTTAAGTGCCGTTGAGTCATAGATGATTCATAGTGACCGTATGAATGAAAGTCCTCAACATTGAGTGACTTTCATCCTTTCTCCAGGTTTATAGGATTTCCAGAGGCAAGCTATTTATGGAAGTGAATGCCACTCCTGCTTACAAGCTTGTTTTTATTGGGAAGCTCTACCAAACACTGTCCATCGTGGATAACCATTATCGCATTTGACATACCAGTGTCACAGTGTTCAGCTTCACAGCAACCACAAGTTACCTCTGCATGGCAAATGGACACACCAGGGCTAGACACACCTAGAAGAAAATTTGTCCATTGTATACATGGTTATTATGAGTAGAAGTCTACCTTATAGAATCTAACAATAATCCTAACAGGGCCAGTAGATTCTATTGTTATGTGACTACTGCTAAAGTTACAATAACATAAAGTACATACCATCAGTAAATAAAAGACACTTTTATATGTACTAAATGGATGTTCAAGGATTCTTGTATAGTACTGTCTGCTTAGGCAAAGATAACTACTGAGTATAAGCGACCAACTACACTATCTTTAGTTGTAGTAAAAACACACTGCATTATCTACAAATAATTATATTGTGTCAGAGATTTACCATAAGTTTCTGTATTTGTTGTTATGTGCCATCAAGTCTCTTGCAACTTATAGTGACCCTACATACAACAACTCTGAACCTTGCTCTATCCTGAGCCAACCTTGTTATCTCTGACACACCCAACCCCATTACCCCAGTCACTGAATCAATCCATCTCATCAAAGGTCTTCCTCTCTTGCACTGTCCCTCCACCCTTCCAGACCTGATGTCCCTATCCAAGGACTTAACCCTTCTAACATATGTCAGGCAGAACTCCAGAATCCTAGCCTCCAAGGAGCAGGCTGGTTTCACCCTCTCAATGAAGAAACTGTTTGTTCTCCTAGCCGTACATAATACATTCATCACTCTTTCTGAGCACCACAGTTCAAAGGCATTGATTCTACATCTTTCATGGCTAGTCATTATACAGCTTTCTGATGCAACTAATTGTGAAGACCTGGATCAGGTGTACCTTAATCTCCAGACTGATATAATATCTCTTCAGTACTCTGGAGAGATCTTTGAGATCTTTGACAGCAGACATTCCTAAGGCAATTTGTCTTTTGTTTCCTTGGCTGCTGGTACCAAGACTGTTGATTGTGGAGCCAAGCAAACTGAACTTTTGATATTAAGTTATAATAAGTTATAAGAAGGAGCCCTAGTGATGCCATGGTTAATCATTTGTTTGTTAACTGAAACTTACCAGATACTTCCTAGAAGAAAGATACCAACACTTGAGTGATTGTGTCTTAACAGGAAATGGAAATCTACTTTGTAAGAGTACACCCTTAAAAATTTTTGGAAACCCTGTACTGGCTATGAAATTGCAATCTATGAATTGGAATAGACTTAATGGCAATGACAATAGATTTAACAGTTATATAAACCTTGGTATGGAACATGAAATTTGGCTCATTCATAGTTTTCATCTCTGCTACTGTGATTATTAGGTTCATCTTGCAAGACTTCAGCTTGCTAATGACAAGAAATCAGCTCCCACCAACTGATTGAATCACTCTTCTGAGTTAGGGAGTTTCTGGAAAACATAAGAACTCTTTATGGAATCTCACAAAGGTTCATTCATATTCCTGTTCCAGAAATTTTGAATATGATATTCCAATACATTTTTCCAAAATCCTAGAATAGGTAATCATTACCAAGAGTCCAAGTTCATTAATCTTATCACTGCCCAGTAGAGGATTTCTTTCATCACTGCATTTGAAAGACAACTCACATTTGGACTGCATTTCAGTGGCAGTATTTTTGGAATTGCACCTATATTCTGCGCAAAACAACTCATGATCCTAGCTTGATCATTTACTGATTAAATAAAATCTGTATAAATCCACCCCTCAATGTGATATGTGATAATGGGTCTATCTGACCATAGATGTGCTGGACCTAAAAGCAGCTATTTACTTAAGATATAATCAATTACTAGATTCTCTACAAAAGACTGATTAAAATTCTATGAAATGTTGTTTGGTGTTTTGCTTTTATTTTCTCTCAAAGTCCATATAACTTACCTACTATTTATTACATAACCTTGCCCTAGAATTTTAAAGGTTCCAACACTGGACGTATCCTACTGTGTCTTAGCCTATAATCTATGCAGCACCTTTTCCAACTACTGATACCTTTGTTATAATGAGACCTATTGGTTATGTGGTCAAGTGACAAAGCTGCTTTCCATACAATCTGAACCTGTGGAGTGCTTTCTTATCCTTGGCCTATTGGTACTCAGTTATCTTCTAGTATAACTTAGAATATAGTTTGGAGGAATATTCTCTATTTTAAATATTTTCAATATGCTTGATCTGGAATGGAAAAAAAACTATAAAATATTTTGCTCCTTTCTTCACTGAAAGAGAAGAGAGATACAGAAATACAAGTTTTGCTTTGGGATGATTTGGAATATTATGAGATTCCAGCATGCCCTTGAGCACTAGACTATTAAGCATGCATTTACATTTAGGTTTTCTTCCTGAATTTACATTAGAAACAGAGTGAAAGTAATAAAAAGAATTATCTTTTAAAAAACAGTGTCCTAGAAAATATTCTCAAAGACTCTCTCCTGGTATTGATTTAACAGGATTGAAAGATTAGTTTTTGAAGTTTCTTCTGACAGCTGTGTACTGCCTTGTTAGGCTGCAGTTGGTTTATAACTAACACAGTAATTTTATGTATGTCTATTATAGCTTAAACAGTTGTTCTCAGAATAAATGGACAGTCTTATTATTTATAACTGTTTCTTTTGGTTATGGTTTACCTATTATCTTTTCTATTGATCAAGTTACAATGAGATTTTTTTGCTTGTTTACATTTGTTTTCCACGATTATGAAATGTTATTGGTTCTAATCATACTAAGACTCACACTGACAGCACACAAAAAAAGCTCAATTAAGTTTGTGTTTTAATGTGGTACAAAAAAAATGTTTGAAAATGAACTATAATTTGTACTGTATAATCTTTATTTCCAAATATATTGAAAATCCTGTCATTTTTCCTTTTCTCTTTTGTTTCTCCAGACCAATAATATCAAGTTTGGTGATGATCTACTTAAATTATAGACAGTTTGTTATGAGTCACATCTATACTAGATGAGAATAATCTTAGAAAGACCAGAATTGATCCCATAGAATGGATGCCCCTATATAAACAAGTAGCTAAAGGGAGAAGGAGCAGCAAGGAACAGTTTCCTTGTGGCTTTTTAGAAATTCTTTGTAGGGAGAATTAGGTGTACATACACAGTCTGTATACAGTGCCTTATCCTTACAAAACTCATTAAACAAGATAAATAAAAAAGAGGAGGAAATCTCTGCTGATCTATTGTGGACTCTTTAATAGTTTATGTGTCTGAAGCTGTAACAAATCTAGAGAAGATCAGGGAACTTAGAGCAGATTGTTCTAAACCATATGAGGGTAGATTTTTCCAAGTCTGTCACTCCCTGTGCTTGTTATTAATTTCAGAAATACATGGCATGTTGTTTTTATGATATAGCCTTTAACCTTTTGGTGTCCAATGAGGTATTTAAAATTTGTATCATTTCATAATGCATGTCTAGAAAACATTATGAAAGACTTTTTGGGTTTTTCTGTTTTGTTGTTTTTTAATGTCTGCCATCACAGTTTTGTTTCTTTATTAATATCTTTATTTTGTAGTCGATAATAGGTTTAGCAAAAAAATGAAGCTCCCTAGTATGTGGTTAGTTATATCATTCTTTCTGAGATTTGCAGGCCTGATGTGAACACTGAATTGTCATCACAATTTAGTTACAAACTAAATTGTCAATATATTGTGTTTGAGGAGAAGATTGTTCTAATTGGTATGGTACTTGTTGATCAGTTTGTTGTGCTGAAATAAATTGTAGGTTTCTGTGATACTGAAAGCTGTGTCAATGGTGTGTCAAATTCCAAAAGGGTTACCCATGATGGACAGGTTTTAGTAGAGCTCCCAGATGAAGACAGACTAGGCAGCAGGATTGGCCATCCACTTCTTAAATAACAGGCCTCTGAAAACGCTATAAACAGTAGAGGAAAGCAGATAGTTATCGGAGCAGAGGTACAGCACAGATTGGAAATCAGTCAAAATGAAGAAAAATAATAGCAAACATCTCTTAATAATTTCAATATAGAATGTATGTAGCTTGAACACTGGAAAAGTAGAAATTTTGAAAAATGAAATGTAACACATGAACATCGACATTCTAGGCATTAGTGAGATGAGATGTACAAGATTTGGCCGGGTTGAATTAGATAGTCATATAGTATACTATGCTAGAAATGAAAAACAGAAGAAGAATTGTGTTGCATTAATAGTAAAAAAATCAATTTCAAGTTCTCTCCTGAAAAACAATGCTGTGAACGATAGGATATTATCCATACACATACAAGGAAGGTCAATTAATACTACTATTACTAAAATATATGCTTCTACATCTAGAGTCAAAGAGGAAGAAATTGGAAATTTTTACCAAATCTTGCAGTCTAAAATTGACCAAACATGCAATCAAGATGTGTTAATGGTAATTGGTGACTGGAATGTAAAAGTTGGAAACAGTGAAGAAGGAATAGTAGTCGGAAGATAAGAGCTTTGTGATGGAAATGAGACTGGAAATAGAATGATCAATCTTTTTCTTTTCAAAATCTTACTCATTGCAAATAATGTACATTCACACAATGTAATACTATGCAGCACATGGGAGCAATGACTTTGTAAACTATTACCTAATTTGGGAAGGACTGAAGAGTATTATGCTGAGTGAACTAACTTAATTTCACAAGGACAAATACTGTGTAAAATCATTATTGTAGAATAAGTGTAAGGATCCAAGAAGGGTGGGCGAGTTTGGAGGCAGAGGGATGAGGATGTACAGGGGGAGGGGCAGATTAAGCATGTGGTTGTATAATTTATTGAGTGAGGGGGATGAGGGAAATTTAAATGATATGTTCTTGAAAACAATGTATTCAAATTTTATAAATAAACTAATAGAATATTTTTAAAAACCCACAAACAGCAACTTTACACATAGATCTCTGATAGATTGCATAAGAATCAGACTGAATACATCTGTGGAAGAAATCATTGGAAAAGACCAATATCAGCAGTCAAAACTAGGCCAGGGGAGAACTGTGGGTCAGACCATCAATTACTCATGTGCAAGTCCAAATTGAGGTTGAAGAAACTGAAAATAAGTCCACAAGAATTAAGATATGATTTTGAATCTATTCCATATTGATTTAAAAATCATCTTAAGAATAAGTTGGGCACCAAATATCAAAGACTAGATGAGTTATGGTATGATATCAAGTATATCATCCATAAAGAAAGCAAAAGGTCAGTAAAAGGAAAGAAGGGAAAAAAATGGAAACGGATGTCAAAAGAGACTCTAAACATTGCACTAGAACATTGAAAAGCCAAAATAAAGGGGGAAATATGTTGAAGTAAAAGAGTTGAACAATTTTATAGCAATTCAATTCAAAAGAATTCAAGAAGACAAAGCAAAATATTACAATGGAGTATGCAGAGAACTGGAATTGGAGAATAAAAAGGGAAGAACTCACTCTGCAATTCTCAAGCTGAGTGAAATGAAACACAAATTTAAATTTTGAGTATTGAAATATTGAAAGATGATATTGGAAAGATACTGAATGATTGGTTGCTGTTATGTGCCATTGAGTTGCTTGCGACTCATAACGACCCTATCTACAAGAGTCATAAACCCTGCTCTATCATGTGCAAACCTCACTGTCTCTGGCACACTCATTCCCACAACCCCAATCACAGAATCGATCCATCTCATCGAGGGTCTTCCTCTCCTGTGCCGTCCCTACATTCTCCCAAACATGATGTCCCTCTCCAAGGACAAGTCCCTCCTTGCAACATGCCCAAATTATGTCAGATGAAGCTTCAGAATCCTTAATTCCAAGGAGCATTCTGGCTTCACGTTCTCCAGGACAAACCTGTTTGTTCTCCTAGCAGCCCCTGGTATATTCAATACTCTTCTCCAGCACCACAGCTCAAAGGCATCAATTCTCTTTCTATTATCCCTAGTCACTGTCCAACTCTCTGATACATAGCACGTAATTGCGAAGACTATAGCCCGGATCAGGTGCACCTTAGTCTCCAGCCTGATGTTATTGCTCTTCAGTACTCTTGAGCATTCCCTCCCAGATGACTTTCCCAGTGCAATTTGTCTCTTTATTTCCTAGCTGTTGGTGCCAAGAGTGTTGATTGTGGAGCCAAGTAAACTAAAACTGTTAACTTTCTCAATCTCCTCACCATCCATGCTGATGCTGCCAATTGGCCCAGGGGTGAGAATCTTTGTCTTCTTGATATTAAGTTTCAATCCGTATTGAAGGCTGCAGTCCTTGAGTTCTTCAGGTCGTCCTCAGTTTCAGCAAGCAGGGTTATGTCACCTCCATAACACAGATTGTTGATAACTCTTCCACCAATCTTGACTCCACATTTGTCCTCGTACAACCCAGCATCTCAGATTATCTGTTCTGCATACAGATTGAAAAGATATGGAGACAAAATACATCTCTGACGGATTCCCTTCTTGATTTTGAACCATGTAGGTAGGGTCTCCTTTCTCTGTTCTGACAACTGCCTCTTGGTCCAAGTATAGGTTTCACATTAACACAATCAAATGTTCTGGGATTCCCATTCTTCCCAGAGTCAGCCATAGCTTGTTGTGATCCACACAGTCAAAGCCTTTGCATAGTCTATGAAGCACAGATAGACATTCCTCTGGTATTCTCTTCTTTTTGCCAAAATTCATCTAACATTATAATATCCCTAATACCACTACCTCTTCTAAATCCAGCCTGCACATCTGGCAGTTCTCTGTTGACAAATTGCTGCAATAATTTTTGAATAATTTTCAGGAGAATCTTGCTTGCATATGATATTAATGATATTGTTCGATAGTTTGTGCACTCTATTGGGTCGCCTTTCTTTGGAATGGGAACAAATACTGATCTTTTCCAATCATTTGGCCAGCAGGCTCTCCTCTAGATTTCTTGGCACAATTAGTGAGCATATCCAGGGCAGCATCTGTTTGCTGAAATCTGTCAATTGGTATGCCATCAATTCCTGCTACTTTGTTTTTGGTCAATTCCTTCAGAACAACTTGAATTTCCTCTTTCATCACAACAGGATCTTGTTCATATGTTATTTCATGAAATTTTTCTAGGTCAGCCAATTCCTTCTAATACAGTGACTCTGTATACTCCTTCCATCTTCTGTTAATACTTCTTGGATCATTTAACATTCTACCCAAGTATCCTTAAATATTGCCACCTGTGGCTTGAATTTCTTTTTCATCACCTTCAGCTTAAGAAACACTGAGCAAGTTCAGCCCTTTTGATTTTCTAGGAAACATTAAAAGAAGATGGTGGGAATATATAGAATCACTGCACCCAAATTAATGGACTGATACTGAAAAATATCAAGAAATAACATATAAGCAGGAGCCAGTGGTAATGAAGGAGGAAGTTGAAACTGCGGTGAAGGAATTGGCAAAAAAAAAGGCTTCAGCAACAAATGGGGTACCTATTGACTTGCTTCAATTAAGAGGTGCAGCCCTGGATATACTCATCATTCTATGCCAGAAAATTTGGATAGCAGCTGTCTGGCTAATGGATTGAAAGATGTAAATATTTATTCCCATTCCCACGAAAGGTTATCCAACAGAATGTGGAAACTATTAAACATTATAATTAATATCACATGCAAGCAAAATACTGCTGAAGATCATTCAAAAACGGCTAGAACAGTACTTAGCAAGGAAACTACCAGAAGTTCAAGCTTGATGTGGAAGAGAGCATGACACCAGGAATACCATTGCTGATAATTAGATGAGTCCTAGCTGAAAGTAAAGAATAGCAGAAAAAAGCATATTTGTGCTTTATTGACTATGCAAAGGCATTTAACTGTGTGGATCAATAACAAGTTACGGCTAACATTGAGAAGAATGGGAATACAAGGGCACTTAATTGTGCATACACAAAATCTATACCTAGACCAGATGCTGCTGTGCCAACAGCAAAGGAACAATACAATTAGGAAGAGAGTGTGACAGGGTTGTATTCTCTCTCTCTACTTATTCAGTCTGTTTGCTGAGCAAATTATTTGAGAAGTTTGACTCTCTTAAGAGGAATATGGCATCACAATCAGAGGGAGACTCATCAATAACCCGTTATTATGCAGATGCCACAACCTTCCTTGTTAAACGTGAGGAGGACTTTCAGCACTTCTTGGAGAAGATGAAAGAATGCAGCCTTCTGTATTAATTGCATCTCAATTTTAAGAAGACAAGGATTCTTTCCACTGGACCTTAAGCCAACAGCATGACAGATAGAGAAAAGATTGAAAGTGTCAACAACTTGATCTTACTTGAATCTACAGTTAACACCCTTGATAACAGCAGTCAGGAAACCAGGAGACAAATTTAACTGGGAAAGTGTGAAGTTAGGGACTTCTCCAAATTTTTGAGGAATAATTGTATCAGTTTGAGGACTAAAGTGCATCAGATTCAGGTGTCTATCTGATTACTTACTATGCATCTGAGAACTGGACAAAGAATAAGGGTGACAGAAGAAAAATTAATGCCTTTTAGCTGTGGAGTTGGCCAAGAGCACCATGTAAAACAAAAGCAGTCCACACTCTATTTTGAGGCATAATATTGTCACTGATAAATCCATACATATGTAAGGCATAGAATTATCCAGATAAAATAACTCAGTTAATAGAAGTATTATTAAAATTTATATACACATTACTGACAAATAAGTGGAAAATTCTTACCAATTTCAGCAATCAAAATTAATCAAACTTGAAATCAAGAGAATTCTGGATGATTAAAATGCAGAAAGTCTGAAACAAAGGAGAAGATTGTTGTAAAATATACCTCTTAATGCCCACTAAACAGTTGGAATACACAGGAATCAAATCATCTCTATCTTTGCAAAGGAATGATGGAAAGCATTAAATATAAAAATCAGCTCATGACCAGAGACTGATTTGAATATCAATTGTTACTTTCTAAGTTTAAGTTGAAGACATTTAAACACGTTTACAAGAACCAAAGTAGACCTTAAATATATTTCACTTAAACATGGAGAGCAACTTAAGGATAGATTTGACCCACAAAACACTAATGACCAAGGGAATGACAAGGACAACATGCATGAAGTAAGTAAAAGTTCTTTAAAAAAACAAAAAAACAAACAAACCAAAAAGCCACAAGAAATAAAAATGAGCAGTAGGAGTTTCAAAGGTAAGTCTAGAACTTGCTCTTGAATGGTGTTGTTGGGTGCCAAATCACATACGACTTATAGTAACAGATCTAAACCCTGTCAATACTGTGCGATCCTTACTATCTTTGACATACTCAAGCCCATTGCAGCAGTCACTAGTCAATCCACTAGGTTGAGAGTCTTTCTCTCTTTCACTAACCTTTCATCTTTCCAAGCATGATGTCCTTCTTCAAAGGATAGCCTCTCTTAACAACATGCCCACAGTATGTGAAGTGAAACTTTGTCATCTTTGCCTCCAAGGAGCACTCCAGCTGCACTGTCTCCAAGACATATTTGTTTGTTCTTTTGGCAGTCTATGAGATATTCACTACTATTCTCCAACACCACAACTCAAAGTCATCAATTCTTTTTATGTCATCCTTATTTATTGTCCAACTCCTGGTTGTGTAAAAAGTGACTGAAAATACCATGGCCTGAATGAGGCTCATCTTAGGCCCCAAACTGGCATCTTTGTTCTTGAATTTAGAACAACTGAAGCTAAGAGAGTAAAAAGGAAAATAAAAATTTAAGCAGAATATTTCAAAGGATGACTCAAAAAGACAAAGTAAAATATTATATTGAATTGTGTAGATATGAGGTTTTAAGACTCAAGAGAAGAACATGCTCAGCATTCCTTGAAAGAAATGAACTGAAGAAAAATTTTAAGCAGCAGATTCCATGTGAAAAATTTTGAACAATGCAGGAAGCACCAGAGGAAAATGGGAAAAATACTGTTTGATGTCTGTCACAGTATAAAAAATAATTGACATTTAACCAATTAAATTATCAAGAAGTTATTACACTAAAGGAAGACTCCAAACTATACTGGAGGCACTGGTGAAAAACAATACTCCAGAATTAATGGAATAGCAATTGAAATATTTCAACAAAGGCATATCGCACTCAAGGTACTCATTCATATTTCCCAAGAAATTTGGAAGATACTTAGCTAATAATAAACTGAGAGAAATCTACGTTTATGCCCATTTAAAGAAAAATGGTCAAATAGAATGTATAAAGTATATTATAATGCAATTCATATTACATGTAAGCAAAATTTTCCTGAAAAATGGCTCATGAACAACTTGCGTAAGATGAAGAATACTTGAAGTATTTACTTATGAAGATCAAAGACTACAACTTTCAGTATGAATTATATAGAAACAGAAAGAAAACATTGGACCAAGAAGCAATGTTATGATAAATGGAGATTTAGATCCACAATTGATGCTTGTAGAAGCAACAATCAAGAAAGAAAATGGTGTATTGCTGTGGGCAAAAGGAAGACCCGGATGAGATGGATCGATACATTAACTGGGGAAATGGGATCAGAAGTCCTCGCTCAGGACAGAGCAGGCTTCCTATACATAGGTTCTCTATGGGTCACAGGTGACTCGATGGCACACAACATTATGCTATTGCATAAAAAGTCAGTTGAACTTTTAATTTAGAATTTAACTTGCTCCGTGTGTATACACACATTTTAATTAATTGTAATTTTTTATTTTGGTTTTTATTGACAGTCTTTAGTAAAAAAAAATCAAGAAAGGAACAAACTCCTTAAAGCATTAAAACAAATAAAATACTAAGTAACAGGTCATGTCATTGAGGACTAAGGCATGTCTTACCCAATTCATTACATTTTAGTAGACCTCATATGTATATAAAAAGCTCTAGTAGAGTAGTCTATAAAAGGTTGGGCTGTTACCCCATAATTAATCCCTCCTTCCCCCTGCACATCCTCATCCCTCTGCTTCCCACCCACTCCTACCCTTATACTCATTCTACAATAGAAGTCTTATACAATATTTTCTTTGTGGGACTGAATTAGTTCACTTAGCATAATGCTTTCCTGTCCCTCTCAAGTTAGGTAGTAATTTTCAAAACCATTGCTCCTGCCTGTTGCATAGTATTCCATTTTCCCCATAACTTCTCATGGGGTTGTACAATTTGATTGGGCAGGATGAGAGAAATTGAAATAATGTGTTCTTAAAAACAATGTATTCAAATTTTGTAAATAAACTAGTAAAAAAAAATAAGGGCTGGTAATCCAAAGATGGAGCCTCTCTGACAGCTTGAATCCTTCAGAGACTCTGGGAGAAAGATGGAAAAATCTCCGCTTTGTGAATTAAAGTCTAACAAAAACTCACTGAAAGGTCAGTTCTAAGTAGCTTCTGAGTTGATGTCCATGAACCTTAAATGTGAAAACAATAGACAAATAATGAATAAAGATGATTAATTGATGCATCTGTGGTATAGTGTTTATGAAGAATATAAATTTATAATAAAATTAATAGAAGTGGATGGTTGGTGTCCAGAAGAATGAATAAATCTATGCTGGAAAAAGTACAGCCAGAATAGACTTTGAAGTGAAGAGGTCAAGTTTAGTCTCTTGGACTTTGAAAACATTATCAAAAGGGAACAGTCCTTGGGGAAACACATGCTTAATAAAGGTCACTGAGAAAGAGGGAAATCTCCAGCAAGAGAGAACTTCTTTTTAAAATTTATTTATTTTAAACTGTCTTATTTTATAATTGTTGTTGTCATTAAGTGCCATCGAGTCACCTTATGACTCATAGAAACGCTATGAACAATAGCCATGACACCTGCTTTATCCTGAGCCAACCTTATTGTTACCATATCTGCTAATCTAAGTGTGCTTGTATATAGGGAAGGCTTGTTATTTTTGAAGTGGATGGCTAATTTTTCTTCCTAATCTGTTTTCATTAGAAAAATAGTTTTAAAAATTTTACTACTCAGTTCAGAGACCCAGTAGAAGCCTACAGGATCATTCGAAGTTTTTGTCATCACATCGTTTTTAGTCAAGTCCAGCTTCAGTAGGAAATACCCTATTTGAGCTTCTGAGATTAAGATAAAAATCTCAAACAAAATAATTACAAATTACTTTCATCCTTTCACCAGAATTGAAAGTAGTTGCAAGATTTTCCTTGCTCTTGATAATAATTTCACAGGTTTCCTCAGGCTGTAGTGAGTCATTTTCTGTGATGATGGGAGTCTTAGCCTTGAGTATCTTTTCTGTAAAAAGTATAAAATAGTTCACAATGACAGGAGTGAACTATCTTTTAGAGATCTTAAAGATCTATTTTTTAGAGCAGCTAATGGAACCATTATAAACACTTTCAAGAATAAAGGTTAAGAACTTCAAGGAGTTATAAAAACCATGTACAAACTCCTCATTTTACAGATTTAGAAAATGAAGCCTACAGTGGTTTGTCCTATGCTCATGGTACCTATAGAACTAAAAGCTAAGTCAGCTGACTCTGGCCTAGTGGTTAAGGTTTTGGGTATATAAAAAAAAGCAGTAATAAAGCAACTCAAATATTGAGCCATGCCAATATAATTTAAACAAACGTATGACAGATGTGAAGAAACTCAGGTTGTTAACAATTACAGCTTGCTCAGCTCCACAATCAACACTCTGGCAGCAGCAATCCGGAAATCAAAAGATGAATTGCACTGGGGTAATCTGCTATTAGGGATCTCTCCAGAGTACTGAAAAACAACAATGTCACTCTAGAGACTAAGGTGTGCCTAATCCAGGGCATGGTGTTCTCCATTACTTGCTATGCATCTCAGAGCTGGACACTACTAAAGATGACAGAATAAGAATTGATGTCTTTGGGTTGTGGTGCTGAAGAAGAGTCTTTAACATACCATACACCACCCAGAAAACAAATAAGTCTGTCTTTGACAGGGTGAAAACAACTTTGCCTTGGAGGCTAGGATGTTGAAGCTCCATCTCACATACTTTGGGCAAGTGCCAGGAAGGACCGGTCCTGGGAGAAGGACATCATACTAAGAAGTGTGTAGGTACAGCACAGGAAAAGGAAGACCCGGATGAGACAGATCGATACAGTAACTGGGGAAATAGGATTAGGTGTCCTGGCTCAGGACAGAGCAGGCTTCAGAGCTAATATACATAGGTTCGCTATGGGTCACAGGTAACTCGATGGCACACAACAACATTATGCTATTGCATAAAAAGTCAGTTGAACTTTTAATTTAGAATTTAACTTGCTCTGTGTGTATGCTCACATTCTAATTAATTGTCATTTTCTATTTTGGTTTTAATTGACAGTCTTCTATCTGCTCCTGGATGTTTTTGTGTTTCTGCAGGGTGACTGAGATTTCATAAGATCAAGCAATGTAGATTCAACCAGGAGACAGAAACCACACAGTTATTTATTAAAATTAATTAATAAAGTACACTAAGGCATAAAACTATTTTTACGGATATGTCTCCATTCTTAAGGACAGATACATAGTTGAGCAGAACTGTTTCATCTCATTTAGATTTGTCTTTTTGTAAAATTGTAAAAAGTTTCAGGCCAACGTAATTGTGGTCTATAGCATGCGATTTGCTTTTTCTGGATGAGTGTTCATGAGATTCTTTTTAGGAATATTCCAGAGGTTCTGAGGAAGGGAAAAATGGAACATAGGTCCTTCTCCAAAACTTGAGTTCACACATCAATACAGAAGGTGTGATTGGATGTAGTCCTCTGGATAACAAAAGCCAACTTCCCTGAGCACAAGGGAGCAGTAGCTGGTGAGAAGGTCTATGAACATGCAAAGGGAGTAAATAGGAGAACCGAAGAACAGAGTCTGGATTAGTAGAGCCACTAGAAGACAATTACTAGTTCAGACCCTGTTTGCTGGACAGGTGGCAGAGCGTTTATATGACAGAAGCTGTCACACTCCTACTGCTGGCCAGTGAGACAGTTGCTGAGCTAACAAGTGAAGTTTCTACTTCTTATAAAGTCCTCCTACAGCCTTCAACTGAGAAAACTTAACATTGTGCTCGATGTAAAAGATAATTGCTTGAAGGAATGTCATCCATTATTGCAGCATTGGTATTAAAAATTAAATTTGGAGCTGAGAAGCAATAAATTGTTAAGTGGGACAGGTTGGCGGAGTTCAGGAAAAAATAAAGAAAAGCAAAAATATTAAATAATGATGTTTCTGTGTTACATATAATAAATATTAGAATAGACAAAATAGAGAATACAAAGTGATTGCGAATAGTCTTAATTAGAGAGTGAAAGAATTTAACAAAAAGAAAATAAAAGGATGAGATAGAGGTAAAGATAGACAAAGAGACCATGAATATCCAACAAGCAGATACTTCTTGTCCTCAAGACAGAGTAAAGACTTGAAGTGGTGCACTATGTCTTAGGAGAATTGGCATGAAACAAAAAGAAAATGTATTCCCAGAAAGATGTTGAAATTGGAATACAAGTAAGAATTTTATGAGCACTCAGCGAGAAAAAGTAAATCACATATAATAAAGAGAAATAAATTTGGACTCAGTCTTTTTGACACCTTTCATTCAAAGACAGAAACAAAAGCAAGGAAACAGTTTTTCTGCTCACAATTGTACTTGAATTTTCCATTTGGAATTTTACTCACCTCCTTGAAGCAAAGAGTGTTGCTAGAGGATAATTAAACATGTTATGCAAAAGATCTTTGGCTCAGAACAACGCAAACACCCATTCGAGTTTGTGAAGTGAAAAAAGAGTTTATTTTGGAGATGCATTTTTGGGAATTAGACAGGGTGGCACAAAACTACTCACCTTTGGTTGAATTTCAGTGCTATTTTTACCACACATCAAGAAAGCATATACATAATTGCTCTCAGAAATCGTTTAAAGTAAATTTCTGATCTGCAAGGGAAAACCATAAATTATGGCTATTGTACAATCCATGGACTATATGTATATTTACTATACATCTGATTTATAAAGAACCTTTGTAAGGGACATCTACAAGACTTGAAAGCATTTCATAACATTTCTGAGGTCATGAAGGTTGTGCCTACATAAAGGGATATTAATGATCTGAAACAAAGAATTTCAGTAAAACTAGAGGGGAGATGAAATAGGCTTGTGTCAGATTTGAACCCTTTCTTCTTTCATTCACTCCTTTCAAGCTTCGTTTCTAAAGTGTTCATATCTGAACCTCCACTTGATGGCTTGCATTTTTTGAATCATTCTACTTTTCTCCAAGTCCCAGTATAAATACAGCCTTGTTTAGATAGGCCAAAAAGCACTAGTCTAAAAATGTAAAGGGAGCACAGTTATAAAAGGGATAGGCATTAAACTCAATAAAAAAAGAAGTGAAAGAATCTATAAAATACTCTTTAAGCCATTCCAAATGTGTTAACTACAAATTTAACAAGCTAAAAATAATATAAGCTATTAAATTTACTTGATATCTTTTATTTCTTATTAAATTAATATATATTTATCAATTATATCAAAGAAACAAATTACTTTCAATACATTAGGCACTCATGGTTATGTCTCAGAAGCAAGTACTCTATAGCTGCTCTATCTCTGAGTACTACATCCTGGATATGAACTGGTTCTGTTCCTAAGGCATCTCCTTCATTAGAGCATGTTGTTGTTGTTGTTATCTGCCGTCGAGTCGCTTGTGACTCATAGCGACCCTGTGTACAACAGCTCTAAAGTCTGCTCTGTCCTGTGCCAATCGCACTGTCTCTGACACTCCCATCCCGATTATTCCAGTCACTGAATCATAGGCTAACATTTAACCATCTTAACTTCTTAGAATTTTCCACAGCTAATCCTGGGACTTCAACTGGAGAAAATACTGAGAACAGATATTCAAGATCACTTATATAATAACTTCTGAATCACAGTATGGATCTAATTCCACTATTTTAATTGCTATGGAAAAATTAACAGTGGTCTCATGGTGTACTAAGAAGCCACTCTTTAAACCTGAAGAATGCACCAACTGTTCGGCTGGAGATAGAAAGACAATATCATCGTGTGTGATTTACTGCCTCTGAAAACCCCTTGGAGGGTCAACTACGAGTCAGTTCCAACTCAGTAAATAAACAAAGCTGGCTGAAATAAAGGAATATTCTGTTAAGTCACATTTTTTAAGTTAAGAAAGAAATACCCAAGCAGCAATTGCTTCTCTAATTTGTTTTACATTATGAAATTTTCTGCCTATTTTCCTGTGTCAAAGTAAGGGGATATGGTTGATCTGGAGAGCTGAACTACTGATCTCTTTGAAAGTTGAATAGCTTGAATACAAGTGGATCTAAATAGCATGTTGGAAAGAAGTTGAACTGTCAAACAAGAGGCAGCTAGTTTGAAGGTACCAGGATTTAATTTTTTTTTCTGCTAAATACCTGAATAGAAGATTTCAAAAACCAGCACAGGATGACAAAGTAAAATATTACAATGAAATGTGCAAGGAGTTGGAGTCAGAAAATCAAAAAGGCCTAACTCGCTTAGTATTTCTTAAGCTCAAGGAACTGAAGAACAAATTCAAACCTCCAGTTGCTATAATAAGGATGCTTTAGGTAGAATATTGAATGATCCAGGGAGTATTAAAAGAAGATGGGAAGAATATATTGAGTCACTGTATCAAAAGGAATTGGCAGACACAGAAGAATTTCATGAGATAACATATGAGCAAGAGCCTATGGTGATGAAGGAAGAAATCCAAGCTGCTCTGAAGGAAATAGCAAAAAATAAGGCCCTGGGAATAGACAGTATACCAGCTGACATATTTCAGCTAACAGATGTTGCCCTGGATGTGCTCACCAAGTTGTGCCAAGAAATCTGGGGAACAACCACTTGGCCAACTGACTGGAATAGATCTGTTTTTGTTCCCATTCCAAAGAAGAGTGACCCAACAGAGTCTGAAAACTGTAGAACAATATCAATGATTTCACAAGCAAGGAAGATTCTACAGAAGATTATCCAAAAAAAAAAAACTGGAACAGCACATTAGCAGAGAACTGCCAGAAGTCCAGGCTGGCTTTAGAAGAGGTCATGGTACTAGGGATATTGTAGCTAATGTTAGATGGATCTTAGCTGAAAGCAGGAAATACCAGAGGAGTGTCTATCTGTGTTTCATTGATTATACAAAGGCGTTTGACTGTGTGGGTCATAACAACTGTGGCTGACTCTGAGAAGAATGGGAATCCCAGCACACTTGATAGTGCTAATGCGAAGCCTATACTTGGACCAAGAGGTAGTCGTCAGAACAGAGCAAGGAAACACTGGATGCTTCAAAACTGAGAAGGGCGTACACAAGAGATGTGTCCTGTTTCCATACTTTTTCAACCTGTGTTCAGAACAGATTATCTTGGAGGCTGGGCTCTTTGAAGAGAAACGTGGGGTCAGGATTGGTGGAAGATCTATCAACAATCTACATTATGCAGATGACACAACCCTGCTTGCTGAAACTGAGGAGGACCTGAAGCACTTCCAGCAGAGGGTCAAGGATTGTAGCCTCCAATATAGATTGAGGCTCAATGTCAAGAAGACAAAGATTCTCACCACTGGACCAATTGGCAACATCAGGATGGATGGTGAAGAGATTGAGATTGTTCACAGCTTTAGTTGCTTTACTCTATGGTCAACACTCTTGGCATCAGCAGCCAGGAAATTAATAGACATATTGCGATAGGAAAGTCTGCTATTATGGACCTCTCCAAATTACTGAAGCACAAGGTGTTTCTCTTGAGTCTAAGGTGCATCTGATACAGACTATGGTCTTTGTAATCACTTGTTATGGATCAGAGAGTTGGACAATGACTAAGGAGGATAGGAGAACTGATGTCTTCGAGCTGTGGTGCTGGAGAAGAGTGGTGAGGGTACCATGGACTGCTAGGAAAATGAACAGATTCATCCTGGAAAGGGTTAAACCAGGTGGCTCCCTGGAGGGAAGGATTCTGAGGCTTCGTCTAAGGTACTTAGGACAAGTTGTAAGGAGGAACCAGTCCTTGGAGAGGGACATTATGCTTGGTAGGGTGGAGGGACAGTGCAGGAGGGGAAGGCCCTCTATGAGGTGGATTGATTCAGTGACTGGGGTAATCAGGATGGGTGTGTCAGAGACAGTGCGATTGACACAGGACAGAGCAGAGTTTAGGGTTGTTTTACATAGTGTTGCTATGAGTCACAAGTGAATCAATGGCACATAACAATAACAACAGGTGAAAGCTGGGCAGTCTTCTTCCATATGATTTGCTGGGAGGTCAGCTAGGAGTCAATTACAAATTGGCAGTACCAACAGCAGGAAAGTTAAAAAAAAAATGAATTGTACAGGGAAAATCTGCTGTCCGGGACCCTTCCAGAGTGCTGAAGAGCAATGATTTCAGTCTAGAGATTAAGTTGGTTCCAACCCAAGCCTTGGTCTTCACAATTACATGCTATGCATCAGAAAACTGACAATGACTAAAGATTATAGAAGAATTGATGCCTTTGGGTTGTGGTGCTGGAGAAGATCACTGAATATACTATGGGCTGCCAAGTCTGTCCCAGAGAAGGTGAACCAAATTGCTGTTGGGAAGTAAGGATTTTCAAGCTCCATTTTACATAATTTGGGTGTGCTGCCAGGAGTGGTCAGTCATTGTTAAAGAGCATCATGCTTGGAAAGGTGGAGAGGCAGTGCAGGAGAAGGAGACTTTGGACTAGATGGATTGACTCAGTAACTGGGATAAAGGTTCTTGATATATCAAAAACAATGAAATTGGCTCAGGGTAGAACAGGGTTCAGAGCTGTTGTACGAAGGGTTGCTATGAGTTCAAGATGACTCAAAGGCACATAATAACAACAATAAGAATTTAGCAAGCAAATGAATGAAAATCTAAATTATCTATAAACTTTCATTAAAATCTCAATTTAAGGAAAAGAAGAAGAAAAAGAAAATAACTCACCAAGCAGGAGTAAACTACCAGATAGCACAATCTTAAGCTAGCCTTACAAGAAAAGTCAGCCTCACAAAAGCTGTTTTGTCATCAGATGTGTTTGGGACCGCTGTTTGCTTCTTCTTCTGGGTGGTGTTGATATGTAATAGTCATGGGCTTCCTCTGCTGTCATTCGGGGACTGTTTTTGGTGGTTCACTATCTCTACTCTTCTATGGAACCAAGAAATAAATTTAAAAAAAAAAAGAGTAATTCAGTAGAAACCACTGATTGGTCCATCTGACCTTTTAAGGACAATGCAAAATATTTTAAGGTGTTTTTTTTTTTTTCGAAATAATGAAAATACAAAATAAGTTCATTGCCCAACACATCTTTCACAATTTACTATAATCTACACTCAAGTTTCAGATGTACTACATTTCACATTCTACCACAATTAAAAAGTATATTTGAAGACAATTTTTTTATAAATTAAAAAACAAACAACAACCTTTGACCAGGTTTTTGTATTTTTTTTTTAAATCTTCCACTTTGTCACAAAAAATTTTTATCAATCATATTCACTACTGTTTAGCTGTTTCCAACTCATGGCTCCCCTTCATTTGAGTTTCTGAAGTTGTAGTCATAATGGGAGGAGACTGTCGGTCTTTTTTTCATATGGTCATTGTTGCATTGAAATTTCCAGACACAGTCTTTGGGTTAACAATGAAACTGGTTGCAGACTACATCACTGGTATTTCCTCTGATTAAAAAACATACAACTTCATCATTTTTTTCATGATGTGAATTCTGTTTCAAAAAAATTTTCCATATTCTAAGATGTATCATTAATGCTTGAGAAGATGAGGTTCTCACAGACTCAGCAGCTGCTTTTGTGGGGGATTATGGCAAAACTGGAGCTCACTTTAGATAGATGCTTGTAGACCTAAAGAGAAGAAAGAAGGGTAAAATGGACCTACATTTGGAAAGACAGATAGTTAGTAGGTACCAAAGGGACAAATCTTTCCCCTCTTTTACTTTTTTAGTTTCCTCTTTTTCTCTGGGGTTTTTATTGACTTGTATACAATTATTAATATATATTGTCTTCCGTGAACGTACATTTATACAACCACTCACATACATCATAGTATTTTATATCATTAATAACTATTTATCTATGCCTATTACTACCCCATAATAATAGTTGCATCTTTTGGGTTGGTTGAGTACCGTATGTGCTATGGGAATTGTTGCTAGCTGCATGTACCCATAAGTACCATCAACCTTGAGAAGTTACCTGAAGTCTTGTATTTAAACTCACTTGCTTTTTTGTGTACCAGAAATGATACTATCTTGGAGATAACTCAAATATCCTGGTACAGGGAACTCTCACAGGACCTTGCCCACTATCTTTTACTGCATCTTATATCCTTGCCTAATTCATATAATTAACTACAGGCTATTACTCTATTTGTCTGCACAAAGATTTAAGGACCAGGGTTTGGATGTAATGACTATCTGTGTAGTTTTTAATTCATTCTCTTGATAGAGCGAATTTTCTACATCACGATAAGAGTTACACATATGGCAAGCATCTTCTGGCAATGGATCCACACTCCTATGCATGCGGGCAACTCCAGCAGTGTCTAGCCCGTGTGTGCTAGGCAAAAAGGAGGATTCATCCTGATGCATCTATTTCTTTTTGTGTTGTACCCACTGTTCATTTAGGCAACTAACCCTTTTCTCTCTAAAACTTGCTTTTCTTTGTCCCAGTCTGAAAATGCTTACTCTTGGTCAAATTTCTGGGTTATTTATATTGCCAATCTGTAATTGGCTAGCTTTAACATATTATTATGATATAATCCTAAAACCGTGTATGTGTTTGCCCTTTATCTGTTTACTGAAAGAATGTTTGCAAGGAATAGCCAAAAGTCTTGGAAAAAATCCACACGATTGGGAGATCATCATAGGCTTACTTTTGTACAAAGTGAGGGTGGGTAGCAATCTCAGTCTAGCAAGCCATGTGATACTGACATATGCTCAAGTGTGAGAAGAAAAATCCAAATTTCCTATAGAAGATAGGCTTTCTCGGATGTTGTCTCATTTTTTGTTGTATATCTGAATGCCAGCATCATCCCTGGAATATCATATACATTCATTAAAAGCCCGTTCAAACAAAGATGAACCAGTTACCGTCCAGACAATTGTTACTCATGGTGACATTATGTGTGCCAGAAAATCCATAAGACTTTCTATGTTGGATTTTCAAAAGTGACTTCTCAGGACTTTCTTTTGAGACCACTCTAAGTGGAATAAACCCCGAAATTTAAAAACCATGTCAGATTCCAACTCATGATAATGCACAACAGAATTTCTCAGCATATAAATCTAAAGATTTAATTGGAAGAAGACCATTTTCCTCTGGACAGCAGTTGGTGCATTCTAAATACCAATCTTTAGCTAAGCAGTCCAATATGTATAAGCTGAGGCAATAGCTCTCCTTTGGGTTTGCTTTAGTTACTCATAGGTGATATTGAGCCAACAGGGAGCTCTACTGGCCTTGTGGCAAGCAGCTGTGCTGCAATCATGAAGATAGGTCGTTTGAGGATACCAGCTGCTTCATGGAAGAAGAATAGGCAATCTCCTTCTGTGGAATTAATTGCCTCTGAAAACCTGCTGAAAGGTAAGCTATGGGTCAGTTCTGACTCTATGATATGCAACAAAACCAAAATTGATCCAAATATAATGCTTAGTAATTCTATAAACAACAGATTGGAACGCTTCTTTAGCCTGCACCATCATCACATTTGTCACGTTCTAATCCATTGTTGTAGTTACCGAGTTAATATATCTTGTTGAAGGTCGTCTTCTCTTTCCCTGATGATCCAACATTCCCAGTATGGTCTTTTTCAAAGGCCTCTCCTGAAACATGCACAAAGTATGAAAGATGAAATTTCACCATCTTTACCACTAAGCACACTATTGGTCGCACATCCTTCTGGAAATTTATTTTTTTTCTGTGAAAGTCCATGCTCTATTCATTTCTCTTCTTCAATGCTACAAATATAAGGATTCAAATTTTCTCAGTAATACTTACCATTTTCCAACTTTTAGATAAACAGAAAACAAATAAAAATACCGGGAGTTGCATCAGGTGTACTTTAGACTTTAATACTAATATCCCTAATCTTTAGCACTTTGGAGAGGTTCTTAACAGCAAATTTTCCCAATATGTCATTTGATTTCTTGACCAAAGCTACTATGGATGTTGATTGTGAATACAAACAGTGTGCATTTTTTATTTTATTTATGTATTGGAGGTGATAGTCTTCAAGTTTATAAAGCAAATGTTTTAAGACCTTTCACTTTTGAGCCATCTGCATAATGCAGATTGGTGATAAGTAAGTCTTCAGCTAATCTTGAGGCCACATTCTCGTTGTATACTCCAGCTTCTCAAACATTTTCTCGAACGCTGAACAGATGTGTTGTTGTTGCTATGTGCTGCCGAGTCATTTGAGACTCATAGCGACCCTATGTACAACAGCCCTAAACCCTGCTCTATCCTGTGCCAGTCTCATTGCCTCTGACACACCCATCCCGATTACCCCAGTCACTGAATCAATCCACCTCACAGAGGGTCTTCACCTCCTGCGCTGTCCCTCTACTCTACCCAGCATGATGTCCCTCTCCAAAGACATGTCTCTCCTTGCAACATGTCCAAAGTATGTCAGACGAAGCCTCAGAATCTTTGCCTCCAAAGAGTAGCCTGGTTTAACCCTCTCTAGGATGAAACTGTTTGTTTTCTTGGCAGTCCATGGTACATTCAATACACTTCTCCAGCACCACAGCTCAAAGGCGCCAATTTTCCTTCTCTCTCTCCTCCCTAGTCATTGTCCAGCTCTCTGATGCATAACAAGTGATTGCAAAGACCATGGCCTGTATCAGCGCACCTTCATCTCCAAAGAGACACCATTGTTCTTGAGTACTTTAGAGAGGTCCGTAACAGCAGACTTGCCCATCGCAATACATTTTTTGATTTCCTGGCTGCTGGTGCCAAGAGTGTTGACTGTGGAGCCGAGCAAACTGAAGCTGTGAACAATCTCAATCTCTTCACCATCCATCCTGATGCTACCAATTGGTCCAGTGGTGAGAATCTTTGTCTTCTTGACATTGATCCTCAGTCCAGACTGAAGGCTGCAGTCCTTGACACTCTGCAGTAAGTGCATAAGGTCCTCTTCAGTTTCAGTGAGCAAGGTTGTGTCATCTGCATAACGCAGATTGTTGATAGATCTTCCACTAATCCTAACGCTACGCTTCTCCTCATAGAGCCCAGCAGCTCGGATAATCTGCTCTGCATACAGGTTGAAAAGGTATGGAGATAGGACACATCCCTGGCGTACACCCTTCCCAATTTTGAACCATTCGGTTGGAAGGAGCAAGGTGCAGATGGAGAGACACACCGGCGGCCCTAGGGCCAAGAAGAAAAACACAATCTATACCGGAGTTCTACAGGACACATCACCTTCCCTTCGGAGACAGTACAACGAACTTAAGAGACACTGGATACAGAAGAAAAAAATTGTCAGCAGTTGACGTTGTTGGAATCACAGGAGCGAAGAAAGCTTCAGATACAAGCTGTCAGGTCATGGGTCAGACAATGGGAGATTAATTCTGAAGGCATTTGGTAGAAATGAAGGGGTATCCTGGTGGAGGGTGGAGCCGAAAATTGGTGGGTCAAGGCACTGGGCTAAGGGCAGGGACTATACTGTAACTAAAGGTTAACTCCACAAGGAGGGATTTATCTTTCATTGCTCCACAAATTGCTGTCTGTCAGATACTTCTAAACATTCAGATTAAGACAGGCTAGGAAGAAGGATTGGCCATCCACTTCTGAACTAGCAGGCCTCTGAAAACCCTATGTATGAACAGATGTAGAGGAAGAATACCACCCTGATGCACACTTTCTCTGATTTTAAACCATGTGCTCTTCCCTTGTTCTTTTCAGTCAACTATTTATTAGTCTACACCACCATTAAGATTTCTGGAATACCCGTTCTTCTCAATGTTAGCCGTAGTTTGTTATGATCCATACAGCTTTCCCATAATCAGTAAACTATGTTGAGGTAAATTATTAAAACTTATTGACTCTGTATTCCTTCTATCTTCCATTGATGCTTCATTTCATTCAGCATGAAATATTTTGCTCCTAGTATCCTTTAGAATTTACCATTTGTGGCTTGGGTTCGTTCTTTAGTTCTTGTAGTTCTTATGGCTTGAAAAATTTTGGGTGTGTTTTTCCCTTTTGGTTTTCTAAACCAGTTCTTTGCATATTTAATTTTAATACTTTGTTTTATCTTCTCAAGCTACCTTTTGAAATATTTTGTCCAACTGTCTTACTTAATCTTTCCTTGCCCTAGTTTTAGCTTCTTTTCGTTACACTGCAGATTTCAAAGTCTCTGTGACAGACATTTCTATCTTTATTTCTTCCCTATCTTTGTCCATTTGTTTGCTTGGTTTTTTTGGTTGTGGTTTTTTTTTTTTTTTTTTTCCCCCCCCCCCCCATGAATGATGTTCTTCATGTAATTCCTCAACTCATGTGACCTTCTATATTTAGTGTTCAATGCATCTAATCTATTCTGGAGATCATTTTAAAATTCAGATAGGATAATCTAAGGCCATATTCCATTCTCATGGACTTATTTTAATTTTTTTTACCTTTAATTTTAGTTTACATGTGAGTAGTTGATGATCTATTCCATATTCAGTCCTTTGTTTTGCCCGCTAATATTGAGCTTCTATACCTTCACTTCTATGGATGTAGTCACTCTGATCCTTATGTAATCTAATAGGTTAGCTCCGTATGCACAGTGACCATTTATGTTATTGTTGTTGTTGTTTTTCTTCCCCCCCCCCCTTAAGTGGAGTTTGGACTGAATAAATCATTCATTGTAAAAAATTCTATCATTTCATCTCCAGCTTCATTTATGTCACTGAAGACATATTTTCCAACTACCAGTCTTTCTGCCTTGTTTCATCTTGTGCATTTTGGTCACAAATTATTAATAACACACCTTGGTTTCTGGTTAAATCAGTTTTAAACCACAAAAGATAGTGGTTGTGTTTATGTGCTGTCGAGTCACCTGAGACTCATAGCAACACCATGTACAATAGCTCTGAACCCTGCCCTTTCCTGAGCCAATCTCAGCATCTCCAGTAGACTTAATTCCATTTTTCCATTCATTGAATCAATCCACCTCATCTTGAGTTTTCCTTTTCTGTGCTGGCTCTCCATCCTTCCAACTATTATGTCATTCTCTAAAGATTGGCCCTCCCTGGCCACACACCCAAAGTATGTGAGACAGAGATTCAAAATCTTTCCATCCATGGAGGAGCTTGTTTTCCCCCTCTTCAAGACACAGTTGTTGTTCTTCTGGTAGTCCACAGTATGTTCAACAATCTTCTCTAGCACCACAACTCAAAAGCATTGATTCTTCTTCTGTCATCTATAGTAATTGTCCAGCTCTCTAATGCATAGTAAATAATTGTGTAAACTGTGGCCTGTTTCAGGCTAACATTAGTCTCCAGATTGACAACAAGATTGGCAATTTTATTCTGAAATAACAGGCCTCAGAAAACCTTTTGTACGATAGAGCACCTTTAGAGTAGGCAAGCAGATATGGCACTAGAAGCAGAACCTTCTTAATGGGAATCACAAAGGAGGACAAAGAGTTACAAACAGATTCAACTGTTTGGGACTTGCAATGTAAGAAATATGAATGTAGGAAAACTAGAGTTTCTTAAGGAAGAAATATAATATATAAATATTGGCATACTAGGCATTGGCAAGATGAAATGGGTTAGCATGGGATATTTTGAATCAGATAATAATATGTTCTACTACACTGAAAATGTAAAGGTGAGGAAAAATGGAAAAATCATGTTCATAGTGAAAAAGACCATTTCTAAATTCATCTTGAAATATAATGTTGTAAGTAACAGGATAATATCCATATGCATACATGAAAGATCTATTGATACCACTATGATTTAAATATATACACTAACAATCAAGTTCAAAAAGGAAGAAAGAGACTTTTCCCAACTTTTGCAGTTGGAAATGTATCAAACATGCAACCAAGAAGCTTTGATAATAATGGTTGACTAGAATGCAAAAGCTGGGGATAGGTGAGAAGAAACAGTAATTGGAAAGCATGGAGTTGGTGACAGAAATGAAGCTGGAGACAGAATCATAGAATTTTGTACAATCAATGACCTATTCATTTGTAAATACCCTTTATAAGAAACATAAATGGCAACTATACACATGGACTTCACCTGATGGTCTACCCAGGAATCAGATTGATTACATCTAGGGGAAAAAAATATGGAGAAGCTATGCTGACTGTGGACCAGACCATAACCATTCATATGTAAGTTCAAACAGAAGTTAAAGAAAATCAAATCAAGTTCAAAAGAACAAAAGTTTCACCTCAAGTCTATCCCACTAGAACTTAAGGACTATCTTAGGAATTGGTTTGAAGCTTTGAACACTAATGAGCAAATGAACACCAACTGAGCTATGGGAGGATATCAAGAATATCATCCATGAGATGCAAATCAAGACAACTATGAGATATCATCTCACCCCAGTCAGAATAGTAAAATTTAACAGAATAACAAGCAGCAAATGCTAGCAGGGTTGTGAAGAGACTGGAATCCTTATTCACTGTTGGTGGGAGTGTAAAATGGTGCAACCTCTGTGGAAGGCAGTATGGGGCTTTCTCAAAAAGTTGCAAATAGAGATACCATCTGACCCAGAAATTCCACTACTGGGAATATACCCTAAAGAGACCATAACCGACATATAAGCAGATACATGCACACACATGTTTATCGCAGCTTCGTTCACAGTAGCAAGGAGTTGGAAACAACTTAAGTGCCCATCAACAAACGAATGGATAGAGAATCTATGGTATATTCACACAATAGAATACTACGTGGCATTTAAAACAGGGAACTCATGTAATATTATTCAAAATTGGTGACCCTGGAGGACATTATGCTGAGTGAAATATCTCAGTCACAAAAGGACAAATATTGTATGGTGCCATCGTTGAAGAATGAGGCTGATATCAGGGTGGGGTAAGACTGAGAAAAACTGGATAAATATACTGCATTGAAGCCAATGAGGGAGAGAACTGTTTAAAAGTATATATTTTAGGGCTTTATAATTATCATAAGAGTTCAGAATGAGAGTTGCAGAGTGGAGTATACTCGGAGTGAGGATGGGAGGGTGCAGGAGGATTGTATACCAATGAAGGAGTTTTTCTTTTGCTTTTAAAGAAGAGCGAACTGGGGTGGGGGTGGGGTGGGTGGGGAGAAAAGTGCAACAATGAATGAATGGAAATCCACAATCTCTGTAAATGTTCATTGAAATTAATAATAATTTAGAAAAAAGCACAGCAGTACTGGAGATAAAAACAAACAAAACAAAACAAAAGAATATCATCCACGAAGAAGGTAAAAAGTCATTGTAAAGACAGAGGAAGTAAACATCAACATGGACGTCAGAAGAGATTCTAAATATTGAAAAAAATCATAAAAGTCTTCCATTTCTTCTATGACTTTAATGGTAAGTGTGTATATTTAAATAATAATCATATTAACATAGCTTCTTTCTATGCCTATGGATAATATTCTATCACTTACAGTATTGTTTTTCAGGCCGTTGTTGTTGCTATGTGCTGTCGAGTCGTTTGCAAATCATAACGATCCTATGTACAACAGCCCTAAACCCTGCTCCATTCTGTGCCAATCGCACTGCCTCTGACAGACCATCCCGATTACCCCAGTCACTGAATCAATCCACCTAATAGAGGGTCTTCCCCTCCTGCGCTGTCCCTCACCTTACCAAGCATGGTGTCCCTCTCCAAGGACCTGTCATTCCTTGCAACATGTTCAAAGTATGTCAGACGAAGCCCCAGAATTCTTGCCTCCAAGGAGTAGCCTGTTTTAACCCTCTCCAGGATGAATCTGTTTGTTTTCTTGGCAATCCAGAATACATTCAATACTTTTCTCCAGCACCACAGCTCAAAGGCATCAAGTCCCTTGTATCTTCCCTAGTCATTGTCCAGCTCTCTGATGCATAACAAGTGATTGCAAAGACCATGGCATGTATGAGGCTCACTTAGTCTCCAGAGAGACACCGTTGCTCTTGAGTACTTTAGAGAGGTCCCTAACCGCAGACTTTCCCATCACAATACGTTTTTTTTTTTTTTTTATTTCCTGGCTGCTAGTGCCAGGAGTGTTGACCGTGGAGCCAAGCAAACTGAAGCTGTGAACAATCTCAATCTCTTCGCCATTCATCCTGATGCTGCCATTTGGTCCAGTGGTGAGAATATCTGTGTTTTCTTGACATTGAGCCTCAGTCCATACTGAAGGCTGCAGTCCTTGGCCCTCTGCAGCAAGTGCATGAGATCCTCCTTAGTTTCAGCAAACAGGGTTGTGTCATCTGCATAATGCAGATTGTTAATAGATCTTCCACCAATTCTGACACCACACTTCTCTTCATAGAGCCCAAGCTCTCGGATAATCTGCTCTGCATACAGGTTGAAAAGGTATGGAGATAGTACACATCCCTGGAATACACCCTTGCCAATTTTGAACCATGCAGTGTTACCCTGCTCTGTTCTGACGACTGCCTCTTGGTCCAAGCATAGGTTTCACATTAGCACGATCAAGTGTTCTGAGATTCCAATTCTTCTCAGAGTCAGCCACAGTTTGTTATGATCCACGCAGTCAAATGTCTTTGCATACTCAATGAAATACAGATAGACACTCCTCTTGTATTCCCTGCTTTCAGCTAAGATGGATCTAACATCAACTACAATTTCCCTAGTACCATGACCCCTTCTAAATCCAGCCTAGACTTCTGGCAGTTATCTGCTGATGTACTGTTCCAGTCATTTTTGGATAATCTTTAGTAGAATCTTGCTTGCATGTGAAATCAATGCTATTGTTCTGTAGTTTCC
>NW_006400114.1:1794212-1805169 GCF_000299155.1 Elephantulus edwardii
GCAGCATCTGTTAGCTGAAATATGTCAATTGGTATACCATCTATGCCTGGGGCCTTATTTTTTTCTATTTCCTTCAAAGCAGCTTGATCTTCTTCCTTCATCACCATAAGCTCTTGCTCAAATGTTATTTCATTAAAGTCTTCTCTATCTTCCAATTCCTTTTGATATAATGATTCAGTATATTCCTTCCATCTTCTTTTAATACTTCCTGGATCATTTAATATTCTTCCTAAAGCATCCTTGATTTTAGCCACTCGAGGTTTGTTTTTATTCTTCAGTTCCTAGAGCTTAAGAAATGCTGAACGAGTTCGGCCCTTTTGATTTTCCGACTCTAGCTCCTCGCACATTTCATTGAAGTATTTTGCTTTGTCATACCTTGCTGCCTTTGGAATGTTCTGTTTAGCTCTTTAGTATCTTGAATTCTTCCTTGTGCTTTGGATTCTCTACGCTCCAGTGCAATCTTCAGTGTTTCTTCTGGCATCCATTTTGGTCTTTTCTTCCACTTCTGTCTTTGTAATGACCATTTGCCCTCTTCCTGGATGATACATTTGACATCCTCCCACAACTCATCTGGTCTTCGCTCACTAGTGTTCAAGGCCTCAAACCTGTTTTGAAATTATTTTTTTGACAATGTAGTAGACAAAATTTCTCTTCAGTTTTTTAATCCCAGAATAATAGATCATTGTTGTTATCGTTGCTTTAAAATGCCCTCAAATTGACCAAGACTTACAAGGACCTTAAGAACAACAGATCTGAACCCTGCCTTTTCCTACACCATCCCTACAATCTTCAACATATTTAAATTCATTATTATAGTCATCCTGTCATTCGTCTTGTTGAGGGTTTGTTATCCCCCCCCCCTCATTCTCTGATCCTCCAGCTTTCCTAGATTATTGCCTTTTAGAATACTGGCCTCTCTTGACAAAATAACCCCAAATATGTGACTCGAAGTTTTACTATTCTTATCTGTAAGTAGAACAATAGGTGCATTTCTTCCAAAACATATTTGTTTGCTTTTCTGGCAATTAAGTACTCAATTCTTTTCTCATCTTTATTCACTATCCAACTTTCAGATGCAGATGAAGTAATTGAAACGTCTATGGCTTGAATCAGCACCCCTTTGTCTTTAAACTGATAGCCTTTTATTTTAGTCATATGGAGGATTTTTTTATTGTGATTTTAATGAATTTTTACACAAAATTTAGATTTTCAATCATTATTGCACATTTTCTTCCAATCCTCCAATTCACTATATACACTATATATTCATTTATTGTTATATAATTTCCTCCCTGCACCTTCACTTCCCCTGTCCACTCTGCTATGAACCTCTTATTCTAAACTATTGCCGTACAGATAATGCCTAATCATATATTCCTTTCAAATAATTCTTTCCTTCCTCTGTTCCATATACTGTTCATTATTTAACCCCTATTTTCTCAATTTTCCTCCAACTCCTTTGTCAATCGTGTTTTGTAACAGTGGTGTTATACAGTATTTGTCCTTCTGTAACTGAGATATATACTTAGCATGATGTCCTCCAGGGTCACCATATTATGTAATATTTTAAGAGTTCTTTGTTTTGCAGTGCTGCTTAGTATTCCTTTGTGTGAATATACCATATTTACTCTATCCATTCATTTGCTGATGGGCACTTGGGTTGCTTCCATCTCTTTGCTATTGTGAATAATGCAGCAGTAAACGTGAATGTCCATACATCTGTTTGGGTGGCAGCTCTGGATTCTTTAAGGTATATTCCTAGTAGTAGAATTGCTAGGTAAAGTGGTATTTCTATTTTAAACATTCTAAGGAAGCACCAGAACACCTTCCACAGTGGTTGTACCATTTTGCATTCTAGTCATCAGCAAACAAGAGTTCTAATCTCTTCACAACCCCACCAATAATTGTTGTTTGATGTCCTGCTGAATTTTGTTATTGTTGCTGGGGTAAGTTGCTGTTCTAATTGTATCTCTTTAATAGTGAGGGAAATCTGGAGAACAACTACTTGGCCAACTGACTGGAAGAAATTTATATTTATTACCATTCAAAAAAAGGTGACCCAACAGAATAAGAAAATTATTGTACAATGTCACTCATATCACACTGAAGAAAATTCCTACTGAAGATTATTGAGAAATGACTGGAGCACTAAGTACATTGACAGAGAAAAACCAGGAATACAAAGAGGTGATGACAATAGAGATATCATCACCAATGCTAGATGGATCTTGGCAGAAAACAAAGAGTATCAAAGGAACATCTCTCTGTGTTTCATTGACTATGCAAAATAATTTGACTGTGTGGATCACAACAAATTGTGGTCAAACTTGAGGAGAATGGAAACACCAGAATACTTGATTGAGCTCATGTGAAAGCTATTCTTGGATCAGAAAGCAGTCCTCAGAACAGTGCAGGGAAACACTGCATAGTTGAAAATTAGGAAGGGAGTGTGTGATGGATGTATCCTGTCTCCATACCTTTTCATTCTATATGCAGAACAGATCATTCGGGAGGCTGGGCTTTATGAGGAAGAATGTGGCATCAGGATTGTAGGAAGACTCATCAATAGCCTACATTATTAAGATGACACAATCTTGTTTGCTGAAACTGAGGAGAACCTGAAGTGCTTTCTGGAGAAGGTCAAGGACTGCAGTCTTCAGTATGGATTGCAACTCAATACCAAGAAAACAAAGATTCTCACCACTGGGCCAATTGGCAACACCATGATGGATGGAGAAATGCTTGCGATTGTTAACAGTTACAGCTCCATAGTCAACACTCTTGGCACCAAGAGACAAATTGTATTAGGTAAATCTACCACGAGGGACCTTGCCAGAATACTGAGAAGTAACAGTGTCAGTCTAGAGACTAAGGTGCATCTAATCTAGGCATGGTCTTCATAATTGTTTGTAATGTATCAGAGAGCTGAATAATGGGTAGAAAAAGAATTGATGCTTTTGAGCTGTAGTGTTAGAGAAGAGTCTTGAATATACCATGAACTGCCAAGAAAACAAATAGATCTGTCTTGGAGAGGGTGAAAACAAATTTCTCCTTGGCAGCTAGGATTTGAAGCTCCATCACATATACTTCAGGCATGTGGCTAGGATGATCCTATCTGTGGAGAAGGACATCATGCTCAGAAGGGTGGAGGGACAGCCCAGGAGAGGAAGAACCTGGAAGAGATGGATTGATACAATAACTAAAGCAATGAGGGTAGGTGTGTCAGAGTTAGTGAGACTGTCTCAGGACAGGGCAGGCTTAAGAACTGTTGTACACAGGGTTGTTATGAGTCACACGCAACTCAATGGCATATAACAACAATAAAAACAATAACTAGGGATTTTTAACATTTATTCATGCATCTGTTTGCCATGTCCTCTTTGCTGAAGTGCATATTCATATCCTGTGCCCATTTTGTGATTGGATTGATTTTATTTTTCTTGTTGAGGTTCTCGAGTATTCTCTAAATTTTAGATATAAATCCCTTATCAGATAAGACATTGCCAAATATTTTTTCCCATCTGTGGGTTTCCCTTCTTACCCTGTTGGAGAAGTTTTGTTTTTTGTTTTTTTTTTTTAATATTAATAGGCTGTTGGCATAATTGGAAAACCATCTACAGAAAATTTAAGCAAGACTCACATCTCATACCTTATTTAAGCACTCCCCCAAAGCCCCCCAAAACCTCAAAATTAAAAAAAAAACCCCAAACAACTCAAGATAAGTCAGAGACCTAGAAATTAAACCCAAACTCAGAGAAAAACTAGGAAGTACTCTAGAAGCCCTAATCAACAATATGAATAATTTTCTAAGAGTAATGAAAAACCAACAATCAGGAAAGAATAAAATAGACAAAGGATAACTTCTAACTATAAAATCTCTATTCACATCTTTAGTACTTTGGAAACATCTTTTACAACAGATTCTTCTAATGCAAAATATCTTTTGATTTTTTGGTGCCATTACTATGGGTGATAATTTTTGATTCTAAGTAAAATGAAATTATTGACAACTACAATCTTTTTTCCATCTATTACAATGTTCCTTTTTGGTCTAGTGTTGAAAAGTTTTGGGTTTTTTGGTTGTTGTTTTTGTCTTTTCCCTTGATGTTGCGAGGTAACTCATATTGAAAACCAGTGATGTCAAGGGTTTATTTTTAAAAAGGCTTTCCTAGTCATCAACGTTGACTTTTATTACAAGAGTAAGAATAGGGTGTATATAAAGTAATGATTATGGGATTGGTCATTTTTATCAGGAAGGGTGGTAATTCCACTACCAACAAGGATAAAGAAAGAAAGAATGCAGTGTGCACGTCCTTCAGGGCCAGAGATTCCTCTTCTAGTCAGACCTGGATCTAGAGGAGAGCAGGAGAATGGCAGAAGCCTCATAAAAGAACCACAAACAAGAGACTAACTTGACTTGGGACTACTGCCCCGTGGAGCCATAACCAGCTTAATGTAGCATTGTGGGAAAACATCCTAATTGGCAGGACTAAGAAAACTTTTTAACACTCTCCTAAGTTGTGAGATTTAAGGTGTAAGAGCCTGTAAGTGTACTTGAAAAACTCTCTAGACAGAGGAATTATATTAAGAATCTGTCTGGGCTGAGAAATTTTATTCTTTTGTTAACTGGAATTGTAACCAGTTAACTTCCTTAATAAACCCCATAGCTGTCTGTATGTTTCTGTGAGATCTATGTGGACATTGTAAGAGATTTTATACCCAGGAGAGCAGTAATATTTATGTTTGAATTAGTAGAAGTAGGTGCAGCAGCATAGGAGATCATGTTTGGCATAATAGAAATCGGATGTTTAGTATGGATGTTATTGACAGGAATAGTTCCCCTTGGTGGAGTTAGTAGAAGTCCAATACGGGATTCACATTTTACTTACACTCATTTTATAAGACGTTAGTCCTTAATCTTCTACAAGTGTACCAAGTAAGTTGTCTTCACTTTTAGCAAACAAGGTGTGTCGTCTGCATAAGCCAGATTATTGATGAGTCTCCCACCAGTACTAATGTCACATTCTTCATCATATAATCTAGCTCCTCAAATGATTTCCTCATCATACAGATTGAATAGGGGTGGAGAAAGAATGCAACTCTGATGTACATCTTTCTTGATTTTAACTGTGTAATGTTGCTTTATTCTGTTTGGACTAAAGTTTCCTGGTCTAAGTATATTGTTTCACCTGAGCATAATCAACTATGCTAGGATATGCAATCTTCTCAGCATTAGCCAAAACTGAGAAGTAATCCATATTGAAGACTGCATTTCATGATCTTCTGCAATAAGAACTTCAAGTCTTTCAAGTCCTCTTCACTTTCAGCATGCAAGATTCTGTCATCTGCATAATGCAAGTTACTGAGGAATCTCCCTTTGATCTTGATGTCACATTCCTCTTCACAGAGTCCAGTTTATCAAATAATTTGCTCAGCATACAGATTGAATAGGTATGGAGAAAGAATAAAACCTTGATGCACTCCCCTCTTAATTTCAAAACCATGTAGTGCTCCCTTGCTCTGTTTGCCCAAAATCCTCTTGGTCTAGGTCTACGTCTCATGTGAGCACTATAAAGTGCTCTGGAATTTTTATTCTTCTCAATATTAGCCACAACTTTTTATGATCCACACAATCAAATAAATGCTTTTGCACAGTCAATAAAGCATAAATAGACATTCTTCTAATATTCTTTACTTGTGGGGTGTTTATTGTTCAAAATAGATTCCCTAGTCATTGATTTTATCATCTTGAAAGATGGTAATGCTTTGTCTCATATTCTTTAATATGTTGCTAAGAGCGGTTACTGCTTGGAGAGAGACATCATGCTTTAAAATGTGAAGAGAAGACCCTCAACAAAGTGGAGTAACACAGTGACTGCAGCAATGAGCTTGAGTATGTCAAAGATTGTGAGGATAGCACAGAATAGGACAAGGTTCAAATCTGTTGTTCATAGGTTGTCATGAGCCTTGAGCCTTAATTACTCATAGACACATTACAAAAGCCAATTACAATTTATTGATTAAATAATAGTAATAATTGCAATTTATCTGCTTTGCAATTCATAAATTCATCACAACATGTTGATTCATCAATTCATAGTAAGCATTAAACAGTTAATTGCAATTTACCTACATTACAATTCATAACTTCATCACATGCTGATTCATCAACAGTGGAGAACACTCACTCACCCCAGGATCCCAACTCGTCTCCTTCTTTTGCCTCTCATAGTCATTGGTGCAGTCAGTGGTTCTCTGTTAGTTCTGAAGTTCATTGTAGCCAGTGGGTTCTCAACTAGTTCAGCAATTCAATATAGCCAGGGTCCATTGGTGTGGGCAAAATCCTCCACTGTCTCGATAGCTCATGTCATGAGTGTAGGCCAAAATTCTTGACTCTGAAAAGAACCTTTAGGTCTTTGGCTCTAAAAAAGCCTTTGGATCTTCAGTGTTCAGTTGATTGTGAAGTGCAAAAAAGAAAGTTTCTGGGCACAGCTAGAGTTTTATCTACTTTGGCTTTTTTGCTTTACATTATGGTGAGGCAAGTGGGACATGCTGGGACATGTTGAATACTAACATGGGTTTGACCAATCATGTTCAATACTAGTTGTGTTTCTTAGGCAATATGACAGTAACCAGTCATATCTCCTTATCAAGGGTCCACACCTGTTGCGGTCAGTGGGGCCCCAGAGCCACTAAAAGTATGTTTTCACAAATATTCTTAAAATTTCTAAGAGCAAATTCCTAACATATTTCTTATTTCTAACCTATAGCATAGTAAGTGCTTAACATATTTCTTATTTCTAACATATAGCTAATATAGTTCTCACTCTTAAATTTACAAGTTACGTTCTCTTAGCAACATGGGCGGTAACAAGTTACATTCCCTTATCAGGATTCACACAGTAGCTTTACAGGCAAGTTATTATCAGTTACATTCCCTTATCAAGGGTTTGCACCTCCTGTGGTCAGTGAGGCTCTAGGCCACAAAAAGCCCCATTTCAGCATGTTAAACTACTAGTGTATTTTTTCATAAATATTCCTATCTCTATACTTAAGTATCAAATATGTTATTTTTCCACAGCAAACATATTTCATAATGTGTTTTACAGGAAATTACAATTTAAGATAGCTCATAGTATGTGTTACAGCAAAATGAATATATTTTTCTCACACATAACAACAACAACAACAACACTTAAACTGCTCATAGCAATAGGGTCACTGTATGTCATACTTAGCTGCAGGGCACCTAACAATAACTACAAGAGCAACAACCATTGACTGACTTTGCCATGTGGATGGGCAGGAATACATGAATAGGTGTGCTCCCTGAACCACAGGAGAGTTAGCTAGTGTCACCAATACACAAGGGAATTGGCTAGTCTCTCCATTATTTTGAGCAGAGCGAGTAACAGAATTTAGAACCTCAACACTAACAAAGAAGTAAGAGAATGCAGCATGTTTTATAGGGCCAGAGACTATTGCATCAGTCAAACCAAGGCCTTTGGAAACAGCAGGCACAACAAGGAACCAGTGACCTGACATGATGAGATGGAGCAGACCTTGGGAATGCAACCCTATGGAACTACAACTAGGAGCCTCTACTCAAATTTGCTGGACGATTGGAGAGAGGGATGGGATGGGAAACCTAAGTAGCAGAACTGAAAGCTTTGTAACATTGGCTTACAGCCACAAGACTCAAGACTGTAGTACCTGTAAGCACATTACAGACGATGTTATAACTGAATGTTTGTATCTTGTTGCCAGTACAGTACAGCCTTTCTACATCCTTAATATTGTTCTGTGTGATCTGTAAGCAACCATATTGGATTTTGGACCCAGTAGAGCAGTAATATTGGTGTTAGGATGGGTAAAAAGAAGTGCAAGGATTCAGGGTGACTTGTACTTGTCTGAAATTGTGAGAATTGTGTTTTTGGGTTTTGTTGGGATTTTAAAAAATATTATCAAAGCTTAATTTTTTGGTAATAAGGCCTAATGTCTGATGTTACTTGAACTGGCTGTGCAAGAGCAGAGGAAGAAGCACAGAAAAAGTGTAAAATGGATTCATTTACAAGGCTTAGGCTGCATACTTCCAAAAATGTGAGGCTCCATAGGCAAGTGCAACAGAGAGCTGTGTGAACGCGGTTATTGCTTGAATAGTGACACATCCCGGATGTCCTTCACCACTATGATGTTCTCATTCTCATCGGCCTTAAAAGTGACCCGGCCAGTGCTGTATATCCCACCCAAGGCTCCCGTGCCTGCTCCTAGAACCGCCAAGCGCGGACTCATGAGCACTGGAACCCACGCATGCTCACACACGTTCGGGAGTCTGGAAGGAAAGCGACGTTATGGAGGGCAAAGACTGTTCTCTATTGTAGAATTGGTAAAGGTCAGAAAATGTCCATCCTCATGTGGTCTTTGCTAGTTTTATAAGGCTCAAATGCAAATCCTCTGATTCTTGATAATTTGTTGAATAATCTTGATTTAGGTGATAATCACTCTTGGACAAATTTAAACTCACGGTGATACTTCAATAAGCTGTAAGAGTCCCTCCTTAGATTCCTTAACAATATAGCATGTATATTGTAGTAAATATTTTTCTAAAATAAATTGCATTAATTGAAAGATAAACTGTCACTTTTATATCAAAACTTTTAAAATATTTTTCAATTTTTATTTTATATCAGTGTACATACCCAAATCATATACCTTGTGTTTCACACTGTCTATTATTCATATTATGCTCCATAAAATCATTACCTTTCACTGTGTCTTATAAAAACCAATCACAATTGAACTATGCCTACCGTTACCCTGTCTTTTCAAATCCTTGCAGTATAGTACCATTTCCTTTACCCACCAAGTTACTATAGTTAAAGATAGCCTTTTGTACTGTCTTATATCAAGTATGCCATAACTAAGGTTTGGTGCAGCAAAGTTAGGCAAGAAAGTGCTCTGATGTTTTAAGACCCATAGTTTGATTACTTCCACTGAATCAAACCTGTGGTTGTGTTTAATATTTTTATTCTACTCAGGTTGCAGTATTCATGCATAAAATTACATCAATTTATTTTCATTATAAAAATTACCTTTGCTCTTCATTTCTAAAAGTGACAAAAATCCCAACAGATGAAACCATTCAAAAACTTTTGCCAGAACATTTCAGAGCTCAATAAAGATTTAGTTGAGCAATTCAAATTACCACTAGGTTAATTATCAATTTTATCTTCATTATGTGATCTGACTATAACGTTTCTGAATTCCATCATTCCTTTTGGTGTTCTGGCAAAATATCCACCCTGCAGGTGTTGTGACCATGGTTCCTAGACTTGAGTCAGATGCTTATGTATTCATGGGGACAGTGTAGCCAGGAAACTGATTAGGTCATAGTAATGCTGATCTATGGAAATAGTCCTCAAGCAATCCAGTAACAGTGTCACAATAATAATAATAATTTTTAAAAATATCCATCAACAGCAGACATCATTGTAATTGAGGGTAATTGAGAATCAAGTTAAATTCTACATTAGAAAGTATTGTGCATGTAAAGAAATTAGTCAAGGATAAAATATGTTAGAAGGGGAGATTTAAACAGATGCAAATTGTCAACCATATAAGGAAGAAGGAAATGGTCAAAGGGTAATAAAAACTGTTATTCTTTCTTTAACTAGTTCATCTTTAGTTGAATACTTAAACAGATAAAACCCTCTGCTGACCCTCTTCCATGTTTGTCTATTATTAATTGTCAAAGGAAGAACTATGGAAATTTTAAAAGAAAAATTACCTTCCAACTGATTTCTGTAGCAACATATGGCAATATTCTACGCATGAAGAGAAGTTACTCTATTCTGATTCCTTGACAGGTTTGCTCTGTGGTTCATGGATCATCTATCAGAAGGTTATAGAGACAGAAATATAAGATGTGTTTTGAATTACTCAAATAATGGATATATCAGTCAGCAACAAATGATTTTATTCTCCTTGTTTTCCTCCCAGATTTCCCGGTAATAACTCTGAAGAGAAAATAGGCCTTTTTGGACACTCTTTGGTTAATGCCTGTTTTCATAAAAATAAAACAGTATACCTATTAAATAAAGAAGTTTCTGATGATCCCCACGGAGGAAAACGTATTTTTTTTTGCCATCATCATCATCATTTTTTGATCATGCACCTGGCACAGGTGAGTCAAGTTCCACACAGGACTAGGACCTTGTCCAGAGTCTCCCCATTGTGTGCTTGTGTGCTACATCGAATGAGGTATCCAATGTACAGGTGATTATGGATTACATTTCAACATCAAGAAAATAAAAATTCTCACCACTGGACCAATAGGCAACCTCATGATAAATGGAGAAAAGATGGAAGCTGCCAATGACCTAATTTTACTTAGATCCATAATCAACACAATACTAGCAGTAAAGAAATTAAGAGAGTTATAGCATTGGCCAAGTGTGCAGTCAGGGATCTCTCTAAATTACTGAGGAGCAACGCTATCACTTTGAGGACCTGATTAATAAGGTGCACCTGATTAAAGCAATGGGATTTATGATCACTTGATATACATCTGAGAGCTGGACAATGAATAAGGAATACAGAAGATGAATTAATGCCTTTGAATCATAGTGTAGGAGAAGGTTAATGAAAATTCTATGGGCTTCTTAAAGAACTAACTGATATGTCTTGGAGAAAGTGTAGTTAGAATATTCCTTGGTGGCAAAGATTATAAAGCTTCATCTCATATATTTTAGGCACGTTGCTAGGAGAGGCTATTCATTTGAGAGGGACATCATGATTAGAAAGGTGGTGGACTGGCAAAAAAAAGGCAAACACTAAATCAGGTGAATTAATAATCACTGCATCAATGGGTACAAGTGTGTCATAGCTGATGAGGATGGTACAGGAAAGGATGTTGTTGTAGTTGTTATGCACCGCCGAGTCGTTTCCGACTCATAGC
>NW_006400114.1:1806665-1812957 GCF_000299155.1 Elephantulus edwardii
CATCTTCTTTTAATACTTCCTGGATCATTTGATATTCTGCCCAAAGTATCCTTGATTACAGCGACCTATTGTTCATACAGTCTCTATGTATGTACTTGACTTGATGGACCTAATAACAACAACAAATAAGGCAGATCAGCTAAAACAGAAGACAAAATAATCACTTTTTTACATAAATGTGACAGGTAAAATTATCAAGATGTTGAATGAATGAAAATGAGAGAGTATAAACTTTCAAATAAGTTATCTTTTATTTATCTACTAACTAGTGAAGTAGTTTTCTTCAAAAAACATGCTTCAGATACTGTGGCAGACAAAATTCTCAGATTCATATACTGTAGTGTACATATGGTCGTTAAAAAAAGCAAGATCCTCAACAATATGGATTGCCACAGTAACTGTATTGAAAGACTTAAACATGAAAGAGATGATAAAAATGCCACATTGTAGGGCAGGGTTCAATGCTATCATTCTTAGTATCACTGTGAGTTTACTTTATGGTACCTAGCAACCACTACCGTCACAATATACTTACTTGTAAATCACCTCTCCTTGAATGCAAGAAAGAATTATAAGTATAGTGGCATACCATTCCATGATTAGATTATCAATCATTTGATTTTGAAGTAATGAAAATGGAGTTATAATGATTGAATCTTAACTAGTTATATAAACCCCTTTAGAGGGAGTAAAATCTCAACTTCAACTGATCTTAAAACCAACAATATTCAAGAATTTTACGACTATAAGAAATAAATTATTTAAACCACCAAGAACACTTTAAAAAACCCCAGTAGTCCCAGGTATAAGATATCTGAAACATATATGATGCCCTTAATAGTTAAATTGGTTGCAGCTTGTGAGTTCTTAAGTGAAGGATTCAGTTCTCTCATGGATAAACTTTTGACCTAAAAGAAATATTGAGAGGAATATTTATGTTGTTCTAAGTCATTAAGTTTATTGTAAATAATTCAAACTAGATTCAAAGGGGAAGTGGCATGAGGATGTCAAATGAATCCTAACTGGAACCAAAGAATACCAGAAATATGTTTATTTGCATCTCACTGACTATTCAAATATGTTTGGCTGTATGGATCATGACAAATTATGGGTAATGTTGAAAAGAATGGGAATCACTGAACATGTAATTGTGCTTATTTAAAATCTATGCATAGGCCAAGTAAGAAGCTGTAGTTCAAGCAGAATAAGGGAACATTGCATGGATTAAAATAAAGAAAGATGTGCATAGGGACTGTATACTCTCCCCATATTTATTCAAGCTATATGTTTAACAATAATTCAAGAAGCTAGAATATTTAAAAAAAACGAATGGCTAAAAAAGTAAAATATTATAAAAAAATGAATGGCATTAGGATTGGAGGAAGACTAATCAACAATCAGTGTTAAACATGGAAAAAACTTCACTTACAGTGAAGAGAACTTAAAACATTTACAGCAGAAAAGCAAAGCCTATGTATGTCATTCTGAATGACTTCTCAACTTCAAGAAAACAAAAATCTTCAGCACTAGTCCAACAGACCTATTGAGGATGGAAAGAAAAAAAAATTGACATTATCAATGACTTCATTGTACTTGAATTCAGCATCAATTCCCATTGCAAGAATGCTCAAGAAATGAAAAGATGTATTACAGTGGGAAAATTTGCTATGAAAGCTCTCTCCAAATTGCTAAAGAGTAATGATTCTATTTTAAAGACTATGATGTACCTGATCCAAGTCAAGGTATAATAGTTACTTCCTAAATGCTTCAGGTTGTATTCTCTCCAAATCTATTTAATCTGTATGCTGAGGAAATGATCTGAAAAGCTAGACACTATAAAGAGGACAGTGAAATCAGAATTGGAAGGAGACTCATCAATAACCTGCATTATGCAGATTATACAATGTGGTAAATACCACATAGTGATATGCCACTTGCTGGTTGAAAGTGTAGAAGGCCTAATGCACTTGTTGCAGAAGATCAAGGAATGCAGCCTTTTGTAAAGATTGCATCTTAATGTCAAGGAGACAAAAATTCTCACCAGTGGACCAATAGGCAGCATCATGATGGATGGAGAGAAAATAGAAAGGATCAACAGCTTCATCTTGCTTGAATTTTCAATTAACACCCTTGGTACCAGCAATAAGGAAATAAGGAGATGCATTGCACTAGGAAAATCTTCCATCAGGGACCTCTCCAAATTATTGAGGAGTAATGATGTCAGTTTAAAGACTAAGGTGAGTCTGATTTATACCATGGTCTTTCCAATCATTTGCTATGCATCTTAGAACTGGACAATGAATAAAGATTATAGAAAAATAATTGATACCTTTGAGCTGTGATCTTGGAGAAGAGCACTGAACATCCCATGGATGGCTAAGAGAACAAACAAATACATCTTGAAGAGGGTGCAGCCAGAGTGCTCTTTGAGGCAAGAATGACAAGGCTTCCCTTCATGTACTTTGGGTATATATGTTGCTAGAGGGGCTATTCCATAGAGAAGGACAAGATGCTAGGAAGAGTGGAGGGTCAGCGAAGAAAAGGAAGACACTCAACCAGATAGATTGATGTGGTGACTGCTGTAATAGGTTCTTGTGTGTTAGGAAGTGTGAGGATGGTGCAGGATAGAACAGGGTTCAAATCTTTTGTTTATAGGGTCTTTATGAGTTGTGTTTGACTAGATGGCACCTCACAATAATGACAAAGCATCTGAAAGCTTGATAATGAATAATGATAACAGAAAAATCAATGCCCTTTAATCGTGGTGTTGGAGAAGAGTACTCAAAAAACCATGGACTACCGAAAGAGTAAACAGATGTATCTTGGGAAGAAGTGGAACAAGGGTCCTCCTTAGAGGCAAGGATGATGAATCTTCATCTCACTTACTTTGGACATATCATCAAGAGGGCCCAGTCCTTGGAAAAAAGACATCATGGTGTGAAAGGAGGGAGATCCAAAACAATATGAATTGGTATAGTGATTTCACCAATGACTTGGCTTCAAGCATATCAGAAATTATGAAGATTTAATAAGGCAAGGTTCAGATTTTTGAGTCATAGTTGACTGTAACTGAAACAACTACAACTCAGAGTCATAGTTACATATGGAGTTAATATTCCAAACTGAATTCTCTAGAGCACATCTCAAATCCTAAGAGTCTTTTTAAACCAGTCACAACCTTCAATATGGATTGCATCTCAGTGTAAGGAAAATAAAAATTCTTACCACTAAATTTATAGGCAACATCATGATAGATTGAGAAAAGGTTGAAATTGCCAACGTTTTCATCTTATTTGGATCCACAATTAATATTCCTGGTCCAGCAGTCAGGAAATCAGGAGATGTATTGTATTAGGAACGTTTTCAGTTAGAGACTTCTCCAAATTATTGAGAAATAATGATGCCAGTTTGAGGAGTAAGATGCATCTGATTTGCATGATCTTTCTGATCACTTACTATGCTTTTGAGAGCTGGACAATGAATAAGATGACAAAAGAAGAATTGATACATTTGAGCTGTGGAGTTATAGAAAAGGACTGACCATCTCATGGACTGTCAAAAGAACAAACAAGTATGTCTTGGAGAAGCTGCAACCGGAGTATTCTTTGAAGGCGAAGATAAAGCTTCACCTCACATATTTTAGACATGTTGCTTGGAGAGGGACAAGATGCTCAGAAAGGCTGAGGACTGGTGAAAGAGAGAAAGACTCTTAACCAGATAGACTGACACTGTTATTGCTGCAATGGGCTTTACTGTGTCAGAAAGTATGAGGATGGCACAGGATGGGACAGGATTCAGATCTATTGTTCATAGGACGTACTCGACTCTACAACACCTAACAACAACAGCAATACCTTTTCCTAATATTTAGGATTTTTCTCTTGTTGTTAGTTGTTAGGTGCTGTAGAATCAATTTAGCGTAACAGCACTTGTGTGTACAATAGAATAAAATATTATCTCCACACATGCTATATCCTCAAACTCTTTCTATATTTGAGATTATTGTCACAGCCACTCTGTCAATTGATTTTTTGCATGTCTTCTTTTTTTTTAAGAAAAAAATGCAAACTCTTTTTTTCCAAACACTGGGTATTTCTCAATTTTAATAATATTCTACTTTACCAAGCATTATGTGCTCCTTACTCTGTGAACTTATTTTTTCTAATATTATGTCCAGATCACATAAGATGATGTCTCTCTTACTATATAAAAAGGTTTCTGGCATTACTTAATTCCAGGGCAGATTTATTTGTTTTTCCTGGCTGTCTGGTATCTATCTTCAGTATATCTACCAACATTATAGTCCAAAGACATCAATTCTCCTTTGGTCTTCCATATTCATTGTCCATCTTTTCCTTTATATGAAGTTACTAGAAAAAAAGAGAAAAAATCAACAACAAAGCATTGCTTAGCCCAGGCATATCTTAGATCTACAAGTTATGAATAGTGCCTTTGAGTCAGAACAAAATTGACCCTCCAGCATATTTTCAGGGGCAACAAATGACATGGGAGGAAATTGCCCATATTTTCATGAAGTAGCTGGTGGATTCAAATTGCTTGTCATTGGGATTACAGCAAAACTTCTTATGCCTAGGCAACAAGAACTTTCCCTCTGGTGCTGATGCTTTACTTTTCCAAGAATGATATCACTAAGATGGAGAATCTCCTAACAACATGTTCAAAGTATCTGAGATATAGATATAATAAGTTAGTGCCAATAATTGTATTTTTTTATTTTTATGATTTGAGATAATTGGTAAATTGTACTTTTCCCTTTATTTGGCTTTGGTATTTTTTTCTCCTTTATTCCTTTAAATTTGTTTTATGCTTTAATTCACACTTTCTATTTTTTTGTGTTTCAAATGTACTAATTTATAATTAATTAGTAAACCTGCTTTTTGTGGGATTTTTTTGTAGTGCCAATGTTTTGAGTTATTTTGAGAATTCGGACCATTATCTTTAGAAATAATTTCCAAATATCATATTCAATTAAAAGATTTTTTATTCCTACCGTAGTTTTTAGATGTTCTCAGCTTTTTGTGCCCTACTGAGAAGTCAAAGAATAATACCTCAGAAAGATTACTTACATGGGTTTGATTTTGTCCTAGTAAAGAATGACCCATAACTCTTCCTCACTAACTTCTCTCTCTACTAATAATAGTTCACTTTAAACAAATGTGTATTTTATACACTCATTCATATACATTATTTCGTTCATATACATTTTATTTTAAGCAATCATGTCTATTCAATTGTGTTTTATGTAATTCACTTCTATTTAGCTATGGCTTTTATCTTCCTCTCCTATCAAGTCCCTATTGCATCTTCACATACCTCTATCCACCTATTGGTCTCTACTACCCTAGTGATTTCCCCTCCCTTTTTCCACACCTTTTATCCCCTTCCACTTTTGAATAATTACATTTTATCTTGTTCTTATTTGTCAATTTTAATGTTCTTATAGTTTTTATTTCACTTCTACCATTTGATCCTCTTTGCCTAGCGTGTTCATTGTCTGCACATTCTATTTCTGTTCTCCATCTCCCCCATTCCAACCTCTCAGTTACTTTCCTATTGTCACAGTATCAGTCTTACATAGTCTTTTTGTGTCTGAGTTATTTCACTCAACATAATACCCTCTAAATTCTCCCATAGCAGTGTCCTTTTTTTTTGGTCATCTTTCCAGTGTGTCATTAAATGGCTGAAGCTTCTTGTTTTGTTAAGAGAGATCTTACTTATAATAAAATTAACAACTCTTCAGTGTGCAATTTAATTATGACAACTATATAATTAACATTCAATGAAATTTTGTACTTCTTATTTTTGCATATGAGTTCTGTTAATAAGAAGAAGTGATATTTATATCCTCTACTAAATATGTGTTATACGAATGACACAATCTTGCTTGCTGAATGTTAGGAGGACTTGAAACATTTGCTGCAGAAAATCAAAGCCTACAGTGTTCAATATGGATTATATTTCAACATCAAGAAGACAGAATTCTCATCATCATGCTGATTAGTAACATGATGATAAATAGAGAAAAGATGGAAGTTGGCAATGATTTCATCTAACTTGGATACACAATCATTTTGGTCCCAGTAGTCAGGGAATCAGAAGATATATTGCATTGGGCAATTCCACCAACAGAGACATCTTCAAAATACTGAGAAGCATTGATGCTAGTTTGAAGACGAAGGTGTACCTAATTTAAGTCATGGTGCCTGTATGATTATAACATATTCATCATAATTTATATTATTTTATTTTTCAATTGTAGGTAGTCTAAGGG
>NW_006400114.1:1813628-1815122 GCF_000299155.1 Elephantulus edwardii
GGAGACCCTGGATGAGATGGATTGACACAGTAACTGGGGTAAGTGGAAAATGTGTGAGAAACAGTGAGATCAGCTCAGGATAAGACAGCATAGGGTCAGTGTGAGCTGCAGTCTACTCAACAGCACATGAGAACAACAAAGATGTATCCATTGAATGTCAATGTTATTTTAGGCAGTTGAAATGCTCTCATTATTTTACTATCATCAGCTAATTCCTTAAACAATTCATTTTCAACAAAGCCATTTTAGTACAGTAACTCTCTAATGTGTTCATCATCTTTTAATGGTTCTGACATCATTCAAGATTTTATCTGTAGAATCCTTTAGTATTGCAACTCATATCTTGAATTTGTTCTCCCATTCTTTTTTAAATTTTTTGTTTTAATTGAGTTGCAAGTGACTCGATGGAACATCACAACAACAACAACAACAAATGAAATGTTAATGAAAGTTCATAGAGATCTTGGATTTCCATTCATTCAGTGATGTTCACCCCACCCCCACCAGTTCGCTTTTCTCTTTGAAAAAAAATTCTTTCACTGTTCCACAATTTCCTACCTCCCCCCGCCCCCATCCCAGTCCATTTTGCTATGCAGCTCTTATTCTGGACTGTTGCCATGGTAATAATACATAATTATATATTCTTTTTAAATAGACCTTTCCTTAATCTGTTTCAATGCAGTGTACATTATTGAACCCGTCTTTTCTTAGTTCCCCCCCACCCAGTACCTATATTTGTCCTGTTTTGCAACAGTGGCATTATGCAGTATTTGTCCTTTTGTAACTGAGATATTTCACTCAGCATAATGTCCTCCAAGGTCATTAACCTTAGAACAGCTGAGCGTGTTCTTCTGTTCGATTTTTTATTACCTCCTATTATTTGCACACTTTCTTAGGATACTTCTCTATATGTTGTCTTCTTTTGAAATCTTCTGTCCAGATTTCTTACTTAAGCATTCCTTCCCTTTTTTAAAAAACTTGTTTTCATCATAGTGTGAGGCTCAGAGTCTCTTCTGACATCCATTTTAGTATTTTTTTATTCTCTGTCTTTGTAATGACAATTTTCTGTCTTCACAGATGATGACCACTTTTTAGTCATTAGTGTTCAATATTTCAAATGTATTCTTAGGATGGTTTTTAAATTGGAACGTGGGATAGATTCAAGTTCAGTTGTTTGGTTTTTACTTTATTTTTATGGATTTTATTTCATTCTCTTCAGCTTCAATTTCAACTTGCATATGAGTAATTGAGACCCAGAATATTTGATTGTGCTTATGTGAAACTTAATGTTTGGAACAGGAGGCAGTTGTTAGAATGGTGCAAGGAGACACTGCATGGTTCAAAATTGGGCAGGCTGTACACAAGGGATGTATTCTGTCGCCATACCTTTTCAACCTATATGTAGAACAGATGATCTGGGAATCTGGGCTGTATGAGGAGGAATGTGGTATCAGGATTGGAGAAAGATTCATCAACAACCTGTGTTATGCAGAT
>NW_006400114.1:1815967-1824904 GCF_000299155.1 Elephantulus edwardii
ATACTGAATTTCTCCATTACCTTTTTTCACAGATGCAGTCAATCAGATTTATGTGTAGTTCATCAGGTGACTCCACTGGTAGAGTAATCATTTACATTTTTAAAATAAAGTTATTTGCAATTAATAAATAATTGATTGTCCAAAATTCTATCATTTGAATTCCTGTCTCCATTTTGTCACCATGTTTTTCAAATACCAGTTCTTCTTTGTTTCAACTTTGACCTTCCAGTCACCAATTTGAAATCCTACTCAACTTGGTTGTATGTTTGATCTATTTCATACTGTGAAAGTTGTTTGTCATTGCTCTTATGTACCATTGAGTTAAAACTGAATCATAGCTGACCCTCTAATAGTTTTCAGAGGCAGTTCATTCCATGGAAGGAGATTGCTTCTATTTCTGTAATAGAGCAGCTGGTTACTCAATTGCATTTATTTGGGGTGGCAGTGCAACTCCTTAACCACTAAGCCATCATGTTACTCTATCTATAGAGAGATAAAGATGTTTAGGTAGGGAGGTAGATAGATAGACAGATAGATATACCTCCCCCCCACCCCCATTTATCTTTGACTTTAGTGATGGATGCATTTATTGGAATAATAGCTTTATTTACACGTCTTCTTGTATGTGTTTGGTCAATATCCAATATTACTCAAAGGATAATACTTTAGAATAGGTCCTGCATTGTTCTTTTTTGTTGTGAATAATACAGTATTCCTCTTCAATTTGTAATTCCTGGTGTAATACATCATGTGACTCTCATTTGAAATGACCAATATTATTCCATTTGAGCTAACTTACGTATTGAATATTAATATATATTCCATTTCATTTTTCAAAACTTTCTTTTCTTCTATATCCATACTTTGTACATTCTATGTTCCAATTTTTAATAAATGCTTCCATTGGTTTCTCCTAAATTTTTGAATGTTTTTCATACCGAGGGGCTCATTTTCTGGCACTATATCAAACAATGTTTCTCAAATATTTGTAGAGTTTTCAAAGTCTTGCTATTTTGTAAGTGGATGGCCAGTCATAATCCTTCGTCTGTATTAGTCCAGAAGATTGATTGAAACTTCTCCATCATGAGTTAGTGACCTGCTTGTATGTGTAATGCCGGTGGCGTACCTTCCAGCATCACAGCAATACTCAAGTCACCACAAACTAGAATACAAGAGTCATACTCACAGTTGTTGTCATTATGTGCAATTGAGTCACTTATGACTCATAGTGACCCTGTGTACAACGGCCCTGAACTCTGCTCTGCCTGTACCAACCTTACTGTCTCTGACACACCTACTCTCACTATCCCAGTCACTGTATCAATCCATCTGAGAGTGCACTGTCCCTCCACTCTTCCAAGCATGATTTCCCTCTCCAAGGACAGCTTTCTCCTTGCAGCATGCCCAAAGTATATCAGATGAAGCCTCAGAATATTTGCCTCCAAGGAGCAGCCTGGTTTCATTCTCTCTAAGATGAAACGGTTTGTTCTCCTGGCAGTCCATTTTCAACACTCTTCTCCAGTATCATAGCTGACGGAACTATAAAACAAACAAGCATAAAAATATCATAAAATAAGCATGCTTGTTATAAGAAACAGAACATAAGTCATCCCAGTAGGAGTTTAGAATTTGGATGACTACATAAGATTTTCTGACCTTTTGAGTGGTGACTGAGGCCACAAGATATGAGCCAGGTTACAGGTAGGACCTATTCCAATCTGGGATGTCTGAAGTATGTTGGAGAGGAGACAAAGCTTAGAGGAAAGTTTGCAAAACCACATAAAGAAATATCCAGTAGTAATGCAGAAAAAAAATTGAAGCTGTATTGAAGGCACTGACAAAATATAAGAGTCCAGGAATTGATGGAATACCAATTGACACATTTCCCTAATGTATGCCAAGAAATTTGGAAGATACTACCTCAACTTCTAACTAGACAAAACTAATGTTTGCTCCCATTCCAAAAAAGATAATCAATTCCACAAGCTAGTAAAATTTTACTTTTATTATTTTCAAGAGTATTAAAATTGGCTGAAATAGTGCATTAATAGAGCACTTCCTGTCAATATAGATTCAGAAGAGGCTGTGGCATAAGGCATTTAATTGCTAATAGTAAGATATATCTTGACCCTAAACAGAAGGATGTTTATCTATGTTATATTGATTTTTCAAGGGCATTTGTCTAGGTAGTAATAACAAATTATGGCTAACATTAAGGAGAACTGGAATCCCAGAATGCTTAATTGTACTAATGCAAAATCAATACATAGAACAAAAAGCAGGTGTCCTGAACAGAACAAGGGAACACAGCATCATTTGAAATCAATAAAGTTGTGTGTCAGCTTGGAATTCTTTCTCCATATCTACTCAAACTGTATGCTGAGCAAATCATTCAAGAAAGTAGTCTAAGAAGAATGTGACATCAGGATTGAAGGAAGACTCATCAACAACTTTTGTATCACAAATGACACAATCTTGCTGGCAGAAAGTGAAGAAGATTAGAAGCACTTACCGTAGAATATAACAAACTGCTGCTTCCCCAAGAAAGCATCAAATAGCGGATGACACCGGTGCAGCGGGAGGGCCTGAAGGCCCGGGGCCCTGGGATGGGAGCCCGCGGTGGTTTCCGCAGAGGCTTCGGTATCGGGTCTGCAGGGTCGGAGCCACGGCCAGGACCGTGGGGAGGGCGGCGGAGCTCAAGGAGGCAAAGCTGAGGATAAGAAGTGGCTCCCCATCACCAAACTGGGCCATTTAGTGAAAGATATGAAGATCAAATCTTTGGAGGAGATTTATTTCTTCTCACTGCCCCTTAAGGAGTCTGAGACTATTGACTTTTTCCTGGGCATGTCCCTTAAGGATGAGGTCTTGAAAATCATGCCAGTGCAGAAGCAGACACGTGCTGGCCAGTGGACCAGGTTCAAGACCTTTGTCGCCATTGGAGACTATAATGGCCGTGTTGACTTGGGCGTCAAGTGCTCCAAGAAGATGTGGGTACTGCCATCCATGGGGCCATTATACTGGCCAAGCTCTCCAATGTCCCTGTGCGGCAGGGCTACTGAGGGAACAAGGTTGACAAGCCTCACACAATTCCTTGCCAGGAGACTGGGCGTTGTGGCTCTGTGTTGGTGTGTCTAGTCCCTGCACTACAAGGCACTGTACCCAAGAAGCTGCTGCTGCTGACTAGAATTGATGACTGCTACACCTCAGCCAGGGACTGAACAGCTACCCTGGGCAACTTCGCAGAGGACACCTTTGATGCCATTTCCAATACCTACAGCTACTTGACCCCAGATCTCTGGAAAGAGACTGTGTTCACCAAGTCTCCCTACCAGGAATTCACGGACCATTTTGTCAAGACTTACACTAGTGTCTCCATGCTGAGGACTCAGGCTCCAGCTGTGACCACCACTTAGTGCATTCTGTATAACAAAAAAAGTGAATTAAGGTAAACAAACGAATAAAAAAGGAATATAAAAACTACAGCCTTCAATATTCATTCCATCTCAACACTTTAAAAAAAAAACAAATCACAAACTGGCATCATTATGACAGTTGGAGGAAAGATTGAAGTTGTCAACAAGTTGAATTCCTGGATCAACAATCCACAATTACTAGGATCTACAATCAGCATTCATAATATAGCAGTCAAGAAAACAGATATGTTTTGCATTAAGGAAATCTACTTTCATGGACTTCTCTAAAGTGCTAAAGAACAAAAATATCAGTTTAAAGACTGAGATGTGTCTGAGGCAGACTAGGTATTTGCTTCTTTTGCATCTGAAAATTGGCCAATGACTAAAGTGGCTTAGTCAGCTGTGCTGCAATACCGAAGGCACACAGTTTAAATCCACCAGCTGTTCTATGGGAGAAGGACAAGCAATAAGCTCCTGTGTGACACACTGTCTGAAAACCCACTGGAGGTTCAACCACAACAATAACCAAGAATAATTGGGGTTTTTGAATTGTGGCATTGGCAAAGAGTACTCATTATCCGTGACCTTCCAAATGAAGGAACAAATTTGTTTTAGAGGAAATGCATCCAAAGTGCTTTTTAAAGACAAAGATCATGAAACTTCATTTCGCATACTATGGGAATTGGTATCAGGAGGGACCATTCCTTGGAAAAAAGATATCATGCTCAGGGAAGTAGAGGGCCAGGGAAAGAAAAGACAGCTCTCAAAGTGATGAATTGACAGTGATTCTAACAGTGGACTTGAGCATGGGAGAAATCTTGAGAATGGTGTAAGACTGGGCAGGATTCTAATCTCATGTTTATAGGGTTGCTGTGAATCATAGGCGATACCTTAGGACATAGCAACTACAATAACAGCAACATTAATGCTTATAATGTCCTATCGAAGTCAAGTGTATCTTATATTCACAAATGCAGTCATATCACCTTTCTTGTATTTTCCCTGAAGTCTTTATATTTTTAAATGATATTAAGCAAGTGGATAAGTTCTCACTTTAAAGCAGCGAGCCACTTTGTAGTTGAAAGAGGTGAAAGTCAGCTTTTGTAAGGGTTAAGGCTTGGAAAATTCTTTGAGGTAGTTCTACTCTATCTTAAAATGGTACTGTGTGGCCTAGTCTGTAGGGAATTATGCTGTGAAGTCTGAAGATAGGGAGTTTGAATGCCAGAAGTTTCAGGGAAGTAAATGCACAGTCTCCCACTATTTAATTTGTTGTTGTTGTGTGCTATTGAGTTGGAAACAAATCATAGTTGAACCTCCAGTGAGAAAGAGACTGCCTATCTTTCTCCTAGGGAGGAAACTAGCTGGTGAATTCAACCACATACCTTTAAGTTGGCAGCATAACTTCTTACCACTATGTCACCGTAGCTACCCCTCCAATGCAATTAGTCTCTGAAAACTTGCTGAAGGGTCAGAAATTAATCAGTTTGTACTTGAGGGTGATTAGCTTTTTGAGTTTGTGAGTTAAAATCAATGGCAATAGATTCTATTGGATTACATTAATTTTACCTCAAAGCCTATAAATAAAAGGTCCAGACATAAATTGATGTAGAATTTAAGTTGAACTACTAATAGGACGGTTATAATCTCATCATATTTTTAGATCACAGTAAGCATCTATCAATAATGAGATATATTACATACTTGAGGGTTGAAGGTATAACTTCTAATATTTTTTCCTTTTAAGTCTTATATTTATGGTAAGATAAAATAGATACTATCTATAAGATATATTAGAGCGATCTGGTGGCCTACTGGTAAGAATCTGTGCTGCAGACCCAAAGGCATACAGTTCGATTTCTCCAGCTGTTCAATGGTACATAACAACAAATATATTACAATGTAGGCTATCCATTTTACAAGACTATGCGAGTGGATAATGAAAACATTCAGTGTTGCATGATTGCAAAGCAAAGAATGATCTTTAAGAGCTCAAGTGATCAAAGAAGGTTCTAGAATGCCATAGAAGAATAAGGTTCATGAAAAGGTGTTAACAACATAAAACATAGGTGTTAAATATCTATTGTGAGGATGTGTCAATAAAACAAATGAAGTAAGGTGATTTTAAGACAGAGGAAGCAAAGTCCAAGATTTGTTTAAAATGACAACTGAGAATCACTTTTGTAATTGCATACAAGAGAGAATAATTGTGCTGTCTGCAGTGTGTACTTGGGAGTAAGTACCCTTTAAAGGGGCAACTACTCTTCATTTTCTGTTACTTTTTTTTTTACTCACAACTTCCCCTTCTGGGAGGTTTCAGAGGCTGCAAATCACACAGGAGGAGACTACCCATCTTCCTCCTGCAGAACAATTAGCAGATTTAAACTCCATGCCATTTTGCTGGCAGCATTCTCCTTACCTATTAAAGTGTCAGAGATTGTTGAAATTTTCCTGCTCCCTGAGTGTCTCCTGCCTGTTGTTCTAAAATAAACCACCACCACACAGTCTTCTCATTTATTCCCCAGTTAAAAGCCTGTTGATTTTGTAGCTGTATATGTGCACATGTGTGTAAAATCTCTCACTTTTAAAAAAATTAACACCAAATATTCTGTTTTATCAAACCACTAAGGTAACAGAATTTTTATATTATTAGTATCACTATCTGTTGCAGCATTTTAAAAGTATATATTTATCCTTAGTTACATTAATAGTTACATTAATTGTAATAATTACTATATGTGTGTAATCTTGGAGTTCCAATGCTTGTAAAGGTACAATAAGCATATATCAAGAAACTTGTTTTAGCATATTTTATGCCAGAAATAATGACTTCATTTAGCTAAATCAACTATGAAGCTCTCTCGTGATATGTGAGGTTTATTATTGCAATATTATAAACATAAAATAAAGGAAATACCTTTATATCTTTTAAAAAGCAGATGCATTTGAATTCTATTTAAACATTTATGGCTAAATGTTGTAAACAGAAGCATTACGTTTTATGTTTGGATTCAGAGCTCTATGGGTGGATAAGATGAACACATTTTAAAAAGGAAGGGGAAAATTCCCTTGCAAACAGGCAACTCAGTGTTGTACAACAGATTGCAAAGTCTCCACCTGGGCTGCTCATCCATCATTGAGTGTGCATTATATCCAAATATTTTAACAGTGTAAAAGATATTATCAGAGAGATTGAAACATCTTTGGCAGACCATTGCATCTATAGTATCACTATCTGGTCCAGTATTTTAAAAGTATACATTTATCCTTAGTTACTTTAACAGGAAATAACTTTAATGTTATAATGCAGTGGGAAAGAGGTCTTCTGTTTGGATTGCTGTATTGTTCACTTAAAAAATAAATATTGGAATATTGCATAAGGCATTATCTTAAAAATGGAAGGATTATTTGTAAAGTGTGCATTAAAGTCGAAAGGGGAGAGGGATGGAGAAGGTGGTCTGAAGGAAGAGGATATCATGAGGTTGCAGAATTTGGTAGGAAAACAGTGACGAAATTAGGAAAGATCCAGTGCAACCTAAAAAGACAGGTGATGGTCGGCGGGGATGAATGGCAATTAATTTTATAAAACACAATGTATGGTAATGATTGTATGAAAAACAATGTGAATAGACAAATGTTTGAAACACAGTGTGTATAAATAAAAACACAGTGTATCTGAAGTTTGTATGCAAATCAAGATAATAAAACAATTAAATAAAATATAATTTTAGTGAAAATTTACAGAAAGTATAGATTTTCTTAATTCATTCATTGATATGTTTTTCTCTCCCTTTCCTCCTACTAATTTTGTAATACATGATCTTTTTCCAGATTGCAAATTATCATACATACAATACCTAATCATGCACATTTTTTTCCAAATAGTCCTTCCCTTCTACTTTCCAGTTAGTGCTCATTATCTACCCATTCTTTTCAAACTCTCCTCTCCTCTGAGTCCATCCTGTTTTTATAACAGTGGTCTTATGCAATATATTTTCCATTACGACTGAGATGTTTCATTCAACATAATGTATTCCAGACACATGCATGTTTTGAACTGTTCTACAAGTTCATTGACTCCTCAGTGCTGTATAATAAAATTCCACGCATTTATGTACCACAGTTTTTCTATGCGTTCTTATGTTGATGGGCTGTTGGGCTGCTTCCATCTCTTCACTATTGTGAATAATGTTGAAATAAACATGAATGTGCATATATCTGTTTGTGTCACAGCTTGATTTTCCCCCAATAATGGGATAGCAGGATCAAATTGTATGTCTACCTAGATGGCCTTCCGGAGTGGTTGCACATGTTATATTTCCACCAGTAGTGAAGGAGCATTTTAATTTCTGCACATCATCACCAGCATTTTCTGTTTGCTTTCCTATGAACCCCACTATTCTTACTGAAGTGAGAGGATATCTCATTACTGTTATGATAGGAATCTCTCTGGTATTTAAGGATCTAAACATTTCTTCATATGTTCATTGGCCATCTGAATTTCTTCTTTGGTGAAGTTTCTATTCACATCTTATGCCCATTTTGTAATTGAGTTGCCTGCCATTTTCTTGTTGAGGTACTAGAGTATTCCATATTTTTTAAGATATGAGTCCCTTATCAGATATACCATTGTCAATTTTCTTTTCTATTTATCTCATTGAGGAAGTTTTGGGGATTTATAGAAGGATTTAATTTTTAAAATTTCTCATTTATCTGTTTTAGTATCTTCTGGTTGGAGGTTTTCATTTTGCTTGGAAATCTCTTTATGATCTGAATCACATACACCTTAGCCCTCAAATTGACATCATTAGTTCTCAAAAATTTTGAGAAATCACTAACAGTAAACTTTCTCAGTGCAATACAATTCCTGAGACTGGTGGTACAATAGATGTAAATTGTGAATGCAAATACGATTAATTTGTTGACAGTTTTAATCTTTATCTATTATGATATTGCCTATTGATCAAGTGGTAAGAAATTTCTTTTTCTGATGTTGAGATGCAATTAGTATTGAAGGCTGTATTTTTTTTTGTCATCTGCAAAAAGAGTTTCAAGTCCTTCGCACTTAACAGCAAGCAAGATTGGATCCTGATGTCACATTCTTTTTCATAGAGCACAGCTTCTCAATAATTTCCTCAGCATACAGATTGGATAGGTGTAGAGAAAAAAATATTCAAACATTATACACTCTCTTCTTAATTTTAAACTATGTAGTATTCCCTTCTTCTGTTTGCACAATAGCCTCCTTGTCTAAGTATAGGTTTCTTACGAACACAGTTAAGTGTTCTGGATTCCCATTTTTCTCAATGTTATCCATAACTTGCTGTGATCAACACAGTCAAATGCCTTTGCATAGTCAATAGAGCATAAATAGACATTCTTTTGGCATTCTGCTATTTTTTTTGTTTTCAGCCAGGATCCACCTAACATCAGCAATGATATTCCATGTCCTCTTCTAAATCCTTCTTGAATTTCTGATCGTTCTCTATCTGTGTAATGTTCTAGTAATTTTTAATGATCTTCAGCA
>NW_006400114.1:1835905-1843273 GCF_000299155.1 Elephantulus edwardii
TCCTTTGTGTATGAAATGTTATGAAGTGGTGTTAGATGAGGTTCTCTACTTTAGCTGTTTCTCATACACCCTTTCTCCTTAAGCTTAGTTTCCTTTTTTTTGTCAGCTGGTGAGAGAGCAGATATCAGGACCACCTGTCTCAAGCAGCTTGGTGCAGAGGGGTCTCAAGTTAACCCTCCCTCTCACTGACAGCTGAGAAAGTCTATCCCCTTCTTATAGCTCTCTATTCAAAAATATTTTGTCCTTTGTGGCCTCTGGGATGGTACTGCAGCCATGGAATCAAGGACCCCCAAAAGAAGAGACCTGTATTCCCAGGGAAGCCTCATTCCTGTCTTCCCCCAAACAATGGAGCGAACTTGCTCCGAACACAGAGTCTCACCTCTCTCACCATTTCTCCTGCAGCTTAATGTCTCTAAAGTGGCACGAGATCCGGACCAGGATGCCAGCTCAAGCAGTTTGTGTGCTAGTGTGTGTGTTCGCGTGTGCATGTGCGTGTGTATGCACGCGCGCGTGGCTGTATGTGTAAAGTTAGCCCTTTCAGCAGTAATATTTTGTAATTTTCTTTATATAGGTCTTCTGTGTCTCTTGTTATATTTGTTTCTAAGTATTCAATTTTGTGGTTATATTTATTGGCATTGTTTTTCTTATTTCTTTTTCCATGTTCTCTTTGGTTTTGTAAAGAAATCAAACTTTTATATGTTGATCTTTTCATCCTGCTGTTTTGCTGAATTGAGTATGTCTAACTGCCAGATGTGCAGGCTAAGTTCAGAAGAGGTAGTGACACTAAAGAAATTATAGCAGTGTTAGATGTATCTTAACTGAAAATAGAGAATACCAGAGTAATGTTCATATGTGTTTCACTGACTTCGAAAATTCATTCGCTTGGGTCGATCATAACAAATGGTGGCAAACTCTGAGAAGAATGAAAATCCTAGAACACTTTATTGTGCTCATGTGAAATCTATGCTTGGACCAGGAAGCACAGTAAATAAAGCATAAGTAGACATTCTTCTAGTATTCTTTGCTTTTAGGATTAATCTGACATCAATAATGATAGTCCTGGTGCCATGTCTTCTAAAATTTTGCATGATCTTTTGGTAGTTCTCTATGTACTCTTCTAGCAATTTTTGAATAATATTCAGCAATATTTTGCTTGTATGTGATAGCAGTGACTTTGTTTGATAGTTTTCACATTTCCTTGGATCACCTTTCCTGGGAATGAATACAAATATTGGCCTCTTCTAATCCATTAGCAAGACAGTTGTCTTCCAAATTTCCTGGTATAGGCTACTGAGTGCATCTAGGTCTGAATGTTGCTTGTAGTTTCCTGCAATTCTATTACTTTTTCTTTTACCTATTGGAAATAATCATCATTCATTTGAATTCTGTGTCAGAAGTTCCCATAGACTTTCTGCTTTCAGGAAATTAATTGATTTTGTGTTTTGATCACTTTTTGATGGTGAAGTCTTGTTTTTCAATGTGGGTTTTGCATGGAGTGTGAGATAATCTACTTCTTCAGTATCGTTACTGTGATAGTTTTCTTGCCTGATCCTCACAGATCTTGAGTCTTTTAGACCTTTCCTGGGGACCTCATTGTTCTAGTGGGAAAGAGGAGGTAACTTGCCCTGTCTAAATACCTCCCTGACCTTTGAGCTTATGGAAGACTTGTCCCATTTGGAGAGCTCAACACCACAGAAGGTGAGGACAATTAACCCTATCTAAAAATCTCTCATCCCTGGTCTCCCGGGAAGATTTGTCCGTATTTGGGAGCTCACAGCTCCAGCTGTGTTAATCAATTTAGATCTGAGTGTACACGTTTTGAAATTCCAGGTAGCTTAATTTGATTTAGTATTTTTGGTATATGTAAATTATTAGCAATAAAGTTTTAGAAGAGAGAAATTTTCAGTACTTCTCACATAGCTTACAGAAAAGACTATTTAAATTAAAGCAACATTTTAATGAGGTAAATATCTCAGATAATAATTCTGATATGATTTAGCATAAAGGCAGGCCTAAGTTAAATGGAAAAAACAAAATTTCTGTTGCATTTTTTGATGTGGTATGGCATGGAGTAGGAACTTACTCACAACGGACCTGCCGGGGGGGTTTTCAGAGGCAAAAAATTGCACAGAAGAAGATTCCCTATCTTTCTCCTATGGAACAGCTGGCAAAATTGAACCACATGCTTTTGGGATTGCGTCACAGTTTCTTACCACTAGACCACCATAGGTGTTGAATCTGAAGTATAGGAATTCACTTATAATGTTCTATTCAAACATTGCATTCATTTACTGTTTCTAGACGTTTCTCCTTTTAAAAGTATATTTATGCATGAGCATACATATGTGTTTGTGTGTGTACTCAGTCACTTTTCACCTTTCACACTCACTCACTGCTCTCAAATGGGAACTGACTGATCAAATATCAAGATTTTCCCTCGATAAATGGTATGAGAGGTGTTATTTGTTGTGTGATATTTGACCCTCCGGCGGGTTTTCAAAGGCAGTTAATGTCATGGGAGAAGATTGTCCATTTGTCTCCTATAGAGCATCTGGTGGCCTCGAACTGAATGTTCTCAGGACTGCAGTGCAGCTTCTTGCCAGGGGGCCAATCGTATTCCTGAGGAGCAGTTGGTGGATTCAAACAGCTAGAGTAGAGTAGCCTTTGGATTATCAGCTAAAGTCCTAATGGGCTATGCCACTAGAGCTCCCTGTTCACATCTATCAAATAGGTATAAATAATTTTTGTAGGATTATTGCAAATAATAACATTTTACTCAGTTGGTCTTCACTCTTTATTTTAATGTGGCTTACAAACTAAAAAGCAGTTAAATTTTAAGGTCACATATAAACTAACAGTACTGCAGCTATGAACTCTAATTCTACCATTATAGGCTTTGAACTTTAATCACTTCTTAATCATACATTTATTGGTTCATCATAGCCGTAAATGGCTGGTTGTATTTTCAATGAATTTGTTTTTAAACAAATTACATTATCTGGCTGAGATTTCAATTTCTTTCTTTCCACAACCCACACATGCTTTCTTTTATTTTTTGTTTTTGGTTTTGAAAGTTCTTCTGTAATTACAGAAATAAGATTTATTTAGAGAGAAAAATAATAACTCAATAATTGTCTTTAATGTAAAATTTGATTTTTCACACTTTGAATTTATTTTATTTAAAATTGAGATAGATTATTTCCTTTTTCATGTCAAAGACTGAGTCCATTTATCATGTCCTAATTTTTTTAAGTCCTCAATACTTTTGAGGAAAAAAAACCTGTATATTCATATACATATCTGTGCATATCTCCCTGTTTTATTATATATCTATTCAGTTAGACATTATATGCCAAATATTATCATATGTTTCCATCATATATTCACTAAATGTATTCTTCCAATATTTGAAGAAATAAAAGATAAATTAAAAATTGAAGTTATGATATTTTCTTTTAATTTATGTTTGTTTCAGTGATTGCTATTTCTATAGATGTTTATAATATTCAAATAGATTTATCATAACTTTGACCATTAAAGACCATTCTATTATTTAAAGTTGAAAGTTATTCTCCATTCTTTTTGTTTGTTTGTTTTTATTTTTATTTTTTTCTGACATAAAGTTTTCACTTATCCCCCACTTTATTTTTGGTGTAATTCTTTATATCATCATAAATCCATATTTTCACATTCTACCGTGTTTATGAGTCAGATACCTTGCCATGAAAGAAGCTTTTACTTTCATCTGACTTTGCTGGAGGCAGGAGAATTGATTTGCAAGGTGGAGGGTAGAGGTATTCTCTTGTGCCATGCTCCTAAATTTTAGAAAAGTTTTCTGCCTTCAAACTTTCAAATAACCTAGAAATCCTTCTTAAGCCTATCAATATGAACTTAAATGTGCATACTGATTTTACAACTTGTAAAAAATCTCTCAGTAATTTTTTCTCATATTCAGTTTTTTCATATTCATAAGGATCAATTTAAGTATTTCCAAGTATCTAAAATGTGTATTTTTATAGTGATGACAAACAATATATTATTTTTAATTATCTGTGGTGGAATATGGGAGATGTTTTTGTATTTTTTTGTTTTATTTTACCAGTTTATTTACAAAATTCAAATATATTGTTTTCCAGAAAAGATTCTTCCAATTTTCCTCACCACCCCAAGCATCAGATTGTACAATTCCATGATTAATATCCCTCCCCCTTCTCCTCCTCATCCTTCTGTTTCTACCCTTCCCCCCCAAGTCCTAATTCTTACTCTGCAATAATGATTTTATACAATATTTGTCCTTATGAGACTAAGTTAGTTCATTGAGCATAATGCTCTTCAGTCTCCCTCAAGTTAAGTAATAATTTACAAAATCGTGGCTCCTGAGTGCTGTGTAGTGTGAATGTTCCATAGTGTGAATGTACCATAATTTTTCAATCCATTCGTTTGTATCTGGACATCTGGGCTGTTTCGATGTTCTTGCGATAGTGAATAATGCTGCTATGAACATTGGTGTACAAGTCTTTTTTTGTGCCTCAGTTATCATTTTCTCAGGATATATTCCAAGTAGTGAAATAGCTGGCTCATACGAAATTTATATGTTCAGCTTTTTGAGGAAGTGCCAAACTGCATTCCAGAATGGTTGTACCATTTTACAATCCTATCAACAACCTATAAGAGTTCCTTTCTCACCACATCCTCTCCAACGTTCATTACTTGCTGCCCTGTTAAACTTTGCCACTGTTACTGGAGAGAGATGATACCTCATTGTGGTTTTGATTTGCTTCTTCCTTTATTGTCAATGATTCGGAGCATTTCTTGATGTATCTGCTTGCCATTTGAATATCTTCCTCTGTGAAAATTCTTTCCATGTCTTTTGCCCATTTTTTAATTGGATTATCAGTCCTTTTCTTGTAGAGGCCCAAGAGTATTCTGCAGAATTTTGTTATGAGAGATATTTTTGTCTGAGACTGTATTACTAAATGTTTGTTCCCAGTCAATAGGTTTTCTTTTCACCCTGTTGGAAAAAGTTTTTGATGCACACATGGATTTAATCTTTAGAAGGTTCCATTCATCAATTTTTTTCCTCTTAAGATTGTGCATTTCTGGTTGTATTTGTCAGTCTCTTTATATCTTGTTCTAATCCTTCTAAGCTTGATCCCAGTTTGTCTCTTATGAACTTTATGGTTTTGGGCTTTACTCCAAGGTCCCTGATCCACCTTGAGTTGATTTTTGTGTATGGTGTGAGATGTGGATCCTGTTTCAGCTTTCTGTAGGTGGAAGTCCAGATTTGCCAGCACCATTTGTCAGACAAATTGTCTTTTCCCATTTGATAGCTTTGTTTTCCTTGTCAAAAATCAGTTGACTGTAGATAACTGGGTCTGTTTCTGGGTTCTCAATTCTATTCCATTGCTCTATGTGCCTGTCATTGTGCCAGTACCATGCTGTTTTGTTTACTACTGCTGTGTAGTAGGTTTTGAGGTCAGGGAGTGGAATGCCTCCTATCTCATTTTTGTTTATCAGAAGTGTTTTTCTTATTCAGGGTCTTTTACCTCTCTAAATAAGTTTAAAAATTCCATTTTGATCTCCTTGAAAAATGAATTTGGTATCTGGATTGGGATTGCATTGAACATGTATATTGGTTTTGGTAGGATTGTCATTTTCACAATATTAATTCTTCTTATCCATGAACAGGGCACATTTCTCTATTTCTGTAGGTCTTTTGTTGTGTCTTGCAGAAATTTTCTGTAGTTTTCTTTCTATAGGGCTTTTGTATCTCTAGTTAGGTTCACTCCCAAATATCCCAATTTGTGGTTGACTATTATAAATGGTATTGGTTTCTTTATTTTCTTCTCTAAGTTCTCTTTGTTAACTGTAGAGGAATCTTAGTGATTTTTTTATAGAACATACTATGCCCTACCAAGAGAACAAACAAGTTTATCTTGGAGAGAGAGAAGCCAAATTGCTTCTTGAAGGCAAGGACTTTGTAGCTCTGACATACTTTGGGCACATTGCCAGGAGGAACCTGTCATTGAAGGACAGTACGCTTGGAAGGGTAGAGGGTCTGACACAGTGACTATAATAATGGTGGCAGATATGTCGGAGGGTTCATAGAGTCAATAGATGTCTCAAATCCAGTAGTTGTTGTGTTAGGGGTTGTCCCATCTAGTACAACATATAAAGACCCTATAAACAATCCTGTCCTAACCTGTGCCATCTTCATACTTCCTGATACATTAGAGTCCCATTGCAGAAGTCACTGTGTCAATCAACTTGGTCTTGGTCTTTCTCTCCTACACCAACTCTCCACCCATCCCAGCATTATTTCCTTCTCCAAGGAATAGCTTTCCTAGCCACACGCTTAAAGTATGTGAGACAAAGCCTCATCATCTTTGCCTCCAAAAAGCATCTGGTTGTACCCTCTCCAAACATATTTGTTTGTTCTTTTGTCAGTCTGTAGAATGTTCAGCATTCTTCTCCAACACCACAGCTCAAAGGCATCAATTGTTCTGTCATCCCTTATTCATTGTCCAGCTCTCAGATGCATAGCAAATGATTAGAAAGATCATGACCTAAATCAGATACACCTTTGTCCTCAACCTGACATCACTACTCCTCAACAATCTGGAGAGGTCTTTGACTGCAGATTTTCCTGGTGTAAGATGTCTCCTGATCTTCAGAGTGCTGATACCAAGAGTGTTGTTTGTGAACCCAAGTAAGATTAAGTTGTGGGCAATTTCAATCTTCTCTCCATCTATCATGATGATGTCCATGGATTCAGGGGTAAGAAATTTTGTTTGCTTGTTGTTGAGGTGCAATTGATAGTGAAGGCTGTATTCTTTGATCTTTTGCAATAACTGTTTCAAGTACTCCTAACTTTCAGCAAGCAAATGTGTCATCTGCATAATAACAGGTTTTTTATGATTCTTCCTCCAATTCTGCTGCTACATTTTTCTTCATGGAGTCTAGCTTTTAAAATAATTTTCTTACTATACAGATTGAATAGGTATGAAGAGAGGCTACAACTCTGATGCTTTCCTTTATCAGTTTTAAACTATATAGGGTGCTCGTGCTCTACTTGTACAACAGTCTCTTGGTCTAGGTATCAGTTTCACACAAGTACAATGTGGTGTTCTAGGATTCCCATTATTATCAATGTTAGCTTTAATTTGTTAAGGTTCCTTAAAATGACAAGTAGTATAATGAAATGTGCAAGGAGCTGGAATCAGAAAATCAAAAAGGCCAAACTTGCTCAGCACTTCTTAACCTGAAGGAACTAAGGAATAAATTCAAGACACTAGTTGCAATGCTTAAGGATACTCTGGGCAGAATACTGGATGGTTCAGGAAGCATTAAAAGAAGATGGAAGGCTTA
>NW_006400114.1:1844008-1845973 GCF_000299155.1 Elephantulus edwardii
CTTTTTGAGCATGTTGTCCTTCTCCAAGGATCTGTTCCTCTTAGACACATGCCCAAAGTATGTAAGATGGAGCTTCAAAATCCTAGCCTACAAAAAGAAACTTGGTTTCACTTTCTCTGAGAGAGACCTATTTGTTTTCTTGATGGTACATGGTATGTGCAAGACTCTTCTCTCACACCACACCTTGAAGGCATTGGTACTTCTTTTGTCATCCTTAGTCATTGTCCAGCTTTCTGAAGCATAGTAAGTAAGTGTAAAAATCATGGCCTAGATCAGTTGCATCTTAGTTTCTAGACTTACATCATTGCTTTTCAGTACTCTGGAGAGGTCCCTGACAGCAGATTAACCTAATGCAGTTCATCTTTTGATTTTTTGATTGCTGGTGCCTTTAGTGTTGATTGTGGAGCTAAGCAAGCTGTAACTGTTAACAACCTCAATCTCCTCTCCGTCCACCATGGTGCTTCCAATTGGCCCAATGATGAGAATGTTTGTCTTCCTGATGTTTAGCCTCAATTCATACTGAAGACTCTGGTCTTTTTTAATTTCATGAAGCAAGATTGTGTCATCTGCATAACATAGGTTGTTAATGAGTCTACCTGCAATCCTGATGTCACATTCCTCTTCATAAAGCCCTACTTCCCAAATGATATGTTCTGCATATAGATTGAAAAGATACGGAGATAAGATGCATTCCTAATACACTCCTTTCCTGATTTTGAACTATGCAGTGTTTCCCTGCTCTTTTCTGAGGATTGCTTCTAGGTGCAAGTATAGGTTACACATAAGCACAATCAAGTGTTCTGGGATTCCTATTTTCCTCAAGATGAGCCACAATTTACTGTGCTCCACGCAGTCAAATGCCTTTTCATGGTCAAAGAAAGACAGTTAGACATCCCTCTGGTGCTCTTTACTTTCTGCCAACATCCATATGACATTGGCGATAATGTCTCTAGTGATATGACTGCTTCTAAATCCAACTTTTATTTCTAGTATTTTTTTGTCAATGTACTGTTTCAGTTGTTTCTTTCCACAGGACTTTCCAAGCATGGATATAAGTGATTAGCCAAAAAAAAAAAATAAAGAAAGAAAGAAAGAAAGTGATTAGCCAGTAATTTCTGCCTTGGAGTGGGTAAGCTCAAATGGCAGAATTTTTGGATAACACTCAATTTTTTTTTTAACCACTGAGCCACCTGTGATTCTAAAAAAGATTGATATTGTTGTTAGTTGCCTTAGAGTTCACTATAATTCATAGTGACTCCACAGATAATATGTATAAACCTTACCCTACATTGTACCATCATCACAATCTCTGAGTTTAATTTGAAAAAATAGGATCAGAGCATCTCCTTCCCTGTGTGGAAAAGGAGAGTACAAACAACCAATTATTACAAATATTTAGTAAAATAAATCATCTTTTGGTAACATTTCTGGTTTCATAAAATTTGAAAATGATTCTGAAGACATTTGATTGTAAATTTTTATATAGTAGATGATCTGGGATTGACACATTTGTATACCATTATCCCTATAACATCTTTTTAATATAACCTGAGTTTTATCAAAGTGACTTTTTCCCAGAAAGCACAAAAAACACTATGACTATATAGTTTTAAAAGAAAGGAAAAACTTAACAAGAAATACTTGACTTACTAAAATTAAGAATTTAAAGACTTTCTTATTAAAAATCAGTTTTATACTTATTATATTTTAAGAGTTGACCTAGAGTTCAAACCATCAGTAAAATTCATGCCCATATTGAAAAATCTAGGGGAAATTGCCTTTCTAATGACCTATAGAAAACTCTTAATTTCCTCTGGTCAAGAAGAAATCCAACTCAGATATTGCACTTGTGTTGAATATTAATATTCAGAATATTCTCTAAGATATAGGATGTATTAATGTTTTGTATTATTTTATGCATTCTCTTTGAAATTAATTGAAATAATAAGCAGATGACACAACCCT
>NW_006400114.1:1846613-1849741 GCF_000299155.1 Elephantulus edwardii
AGGCCCTCTATGAGGTGAATTGATTCAGTGACTGGGATAATCGGGATGGGAGTGTCAGAGACAGTGCGATTGGCACAGGACAGAGCAGAGTTTAGTGCTGTTGTACATAGGCTCGCTATGAGTTGCAAGCAACTCGACGGCACATAACAACAACAAACAACAAGAATTACTCTTACTTTGCCATGAGAAGAAATTATCTTTGAACTTACAGATCACTTAGTTAAGCCACTTTATAATTTCAAATTAAATAATAAAAACAACAATTATATTTGTATAGAAGTTTCCAGAATATGGAATCCCAAGAATTTATTATTTTAGTTTGAGCTTAAAGAGGCCTGAACAAGCATCTTCATTTCAACGATGATCCCTTATGGAGTTTAAAAATTAATTTGATACATAATCTCATGATATGTAAACATAATTCAGTTTAGGAAACTAAAGGGTAAAACTGAAATTGTCATTATATATAGTGAATTATATTTATGTAAGAATAAATTGATTCCTTCTCTATGCCTCAAAGAGAAAATAGAGATAGTTAATGTTAAAATAATAAACAATAATATGACTATTTTTTTTTAAGGTTCGTGAAACCAGGCCATGGTCTTCACAATTACTTGCTATGCATCAAAGAGCTGGACAGTGCCTAAGGATGACAGAAGAAAACTCAATGGCTGCAAATTGTGGTGCTGGAGAAAAATCTTGAACATACCATGGACCAGGAAGAAAACAAACTGATCTGTTTTGGAGAGGGTGAAACAAAGTTTGCCCTTGAAGGCTAGGATTTTAAAGCTACATCTCACATATTTTGAGCATGTGTCTAGGAGGCACCGGTCCTTAATATGACTACTTTTAAAATTTCAGCAGCAAATAAAACAATTTCTGTTGAAATAAAAAGAGAAAGAATGTTCTAACACATAAATATAAATACATAAGCTACTAAACTATTTAGTTGATAAGACTTTTCAGCTCTAACAAAAATGAACATGTCATTTTCTACCTAAGATAATAATAGATCTTTTTACTAATATACCTTGTCCCTAGAACTTTAAGTTTCTGATATTTTGTCTTCAATGTCATAAAAATGATTATTTAATTAATCAGCATATTGGTAATCAGAGAGTGGAAACAAATAGGTCTCTTTTGATGACTTGGGTTCTTCTTTCTCGTTCTTATTTTGCTTACTTGTGCAAGAGTTTATGAGAATCATTCTTCACCAGCCTTTTTTTGTCATTACTGATGCCCGTAATACAGGTTCTGAGTCACGCTGCTTAATAGGTGAAAAGAGTGAAAATGAAACACAAAATAGCTAGAGAGAAACATGCCGAAAATACACGGGGAATTAAGAAAGGGTTTGTAGCCTACTTATGTGCAAATGAAGGCATTTAATTGTAATGTGTCTTCAGTGATTAATGGAAGGAAAAAATTTGAATAAAGTTCCCATTATTAAATGAGAAATTGTCATGCTTTGGCCTTTTCATTTGCTCCTTGAGAAAGGTGAACTTATCTGAAAAAAAAATTTATACCAGCAGAGCTACTTTTACACAGCTAATGAACTCAGTAACATGGGAAATGGAACTATGTTGGATGGTGTTATCAAGTGGAAATAATAACACCTTTATATTATTAAATGAATAAAGAATTTTTTAAAACTAATTTTAGTCTCAGTCAGTTTTGCTGGAAAATAATGAATGGCAGGTAAAATCAGGCAAAATAGTAGTATAGGTTCAAGCAGAGGCTGAAAAAACTGCTCCGGGTCTCAGAGGAGACCACAGTCCCCAAGAGACTAGGTCATTTTCAAATTAAAAGTTTATTTTTTCAGTGCAGGGTTAAAAACACACTAATGCATTTGAAGCGGTTGTGGGTTTTGCTTTTTTTTTTTTTAAATGTCAGCTTAGCAGATATTGCATGCTGGAGAAGAAACAATTCAAGAAAGGTCCTGCCTAGTTTTAATCTATAGCAGACACAGTGTAAAAATTGGTGAATACAAGTTGAAATAAGACTTCTTAGATGTCACAACTCTTTTTCTTCTTCATTCACAAGCAGTGTCTTACTGTGAAGAGGGAAAGAAATTAAGTGCCACATTAACAAAACTCAAAAAACAATAGAAGAGTCAAGAGCACAAGTACTATTATAAGTAGGAGCAAATTCTCTCTGGTGGATTAGTGGTAAGGAGCTGTACTTCCAACCCAAAGGAACATGGTTCAAATCCAGTAGCTATTGCGTGGATAAAAGATAAATAATATCTTTACTTATAATTTCCATTACTGTCTCTGAATATTCATTGGAGGATCAGCTGTGAGTAGGTTCAAATCATGATGGAGTTGTTTTTATTGTTAGGTGTCATTAAATCAACTATGACTTATAATGACCCTATGAACAAAAGATCTGAACCCTGTTCTATCTTGTGCCATCCTCACACTTCCTGACTCACAATAGCCTATTTCACCAGTCACCAATAAACCTGGTTAAGGTTCTTCCTCCCCTTCTCCAGTCCTCATCCTTCCCAGAATCATGTCGCTCTTCAAGGAATCACCTGTCCTAGCAACATGCCCAAAGTATGTGAGGTGAAACCTCATCATTCTTGCCTTCAAAGAGCACTCCAGCTGCACCCTCTTCAAAATATATCTGTTTGGTTTTATTGCCATTCATGGGCTGTTCAGTGCTCTCCTTCAATACCACAGCTCAAAAGCATCAATTCTTCTGTCATCCTTATTCATTGTCCAGCTTTGAGATACATATCAAGTGATCAGAAAGACTAAGGCCTGAATCAGAGACAAACCTTAGTTCTCAAACTGTCATAATTACTCCTCAGTAATTTGGAACACCGAGAAGCTAAAACAGAAGGAAAACATGCTGAAATGAAAGAGCTGAAAAGATTTCAAAGGATAGCTTGAGAAGATAAGGCAAAATATTATAATGGAATGTGCAAACGGCAAACAGCCGGAACTGGAGAATGCAAAAGGAAGAACTCGTTCTGCATTTCTCAAGCTGAGAGAACTGAAAAACAAATTTAAGCCTCAAGTGACAATAATGAAAGATGGTATGGACAATGAGGGAGAGAACTGTTTAAAAGGGATATATGATTAGATATTGTAGCTATGACAAGAGTCCAGAAGGAAAGCAGCATA
>NW_006400114.1:1850421-1863047 GCF_000299155.1 Elephantulus edwardii
AAGGAAAAAGTGGAAGCTGCATTGAAGGCATTGACAAAAAATAAAGCCTAAGGAATCAAAGGGATACCAATTGACTTGTTTCATTAACAGATGCATCCTTTGGTGTGCTCATCAGTCTACGCCAGGAAATCTGGAGGACAGCTGTCTTGCTAAGGATTGGAAGAGATCTATATTTGTTCCTATTCCAAAGAAAGGTGATCCAACTGAATGTGGAAAATGTAGATCAATATTATTAATATCACAGGCAAGTATAATATTGTGGAAAATTCGATAGTACTCAACAACAATAGCTCTATTAATTTAATGTCTATTATTTTATCATTATTACACTTAATAACCTTTGAAAATGCCATTTATCATTATTATTGTCTTTGTATGATTAGCATTGAAAACACGCAAGAACTTTGATCTCCTCCCCTTCAAGGATATTAATATGTGAGATATATTTCAAAAAGTAGTTTCAATAGTGCCTTCACAAGTGAATCTGTTTTCTTGTAAGAATACATATTGCAGATAATCTTTAAATTCACTGAGAATCCTTGACTATGGAAAATAATAAAAATCAATTGTTGAGAAGGAAATCAACTGCTACATTTTATAAAAACACTTTTGCTTTACCTTGTGGTGGCTTTATTGTTTTGCTCTAGGCTAAGGTTAATGTTGGATAGTGCAAGAAATTTGTTCTCTGTAGTCTAGTTTCTTGTAAATAAACCCAAAGAGTGATATCTCTGATGAAGCAGTATTAGTTTAAGTAAAATCACAAAAAATAACTTTTAGTGAAAAAATGTTTGAATGGTCCACAAAAATAGTCAGTTTTCTGTTGTCTCCCTAATTTCTTTGGTAGATGGCTTATATTAAAGGCAGTGAAGCAAGGAATAAGTAACCTGGGTCTTTGCCATTTCTGCAGTGCTGCAGATACACATTTCATGATATTTATACAGAAATTATGTATGTTGAGTGCACTTTCTTAAGCTATCTATACACTGGACTAGAAATTATGCCTTTATTATGATTCTTCAATGTATTCCTATTTAAAAATATGAGTGGTAATTACTGTAATTAATAAGAAAGCCAGAAAACCAGCAAATGCTAAATAGTCAATTTTTTATACACAGCAATATTTGCTGTGTGCACAGAAACAGTTTTAAAACTTATCCTGTTCTTGAAATTTCTGGAAATAATCATGAAGGGATATTTAGTATTTTGAAAATAAGAACGTGTTGTTTTTGTTAGGTGCTATTGAATTAAATACCACTCATAGCAATTCTAAGAACAGCAGATTCGAACTCTGTCCTGTCCTGTGCCATCCTCATCATCTTTTGAGTCCATTGTTGTAGTCACTGTGTCCATCTATTTTATTGAGAATATTCCTCTCTTTCACTGAATCTTAAGAAAAATCTTAGAGAAAGCAGAGCCACAGTGCTCCTTGGAGGCAAAGATGATAGAACATATTAAGGGCGTAGTGCTAGAAAAGGCTATTCCTTGGAGAGTGACATCATTCTTGGAAAATCGAAGGGTTGACAAAAGAGAGGAAGACCTCAACCAGATGGACTGACATAGTGACCACTGCAATGAGCTGTGGGGTATGAGAGAGTGTGAGGATGGCACAGGACAGGACAGGACAGCGTTCAGATCTGTTGTTCATAGGGTTGCTAGTAGTTGTACTCAACTCAAATGCACCTAACAACAACATCATAAAATGAATTTTTTAAGTGAGGAAGTCAACATTAATTTGCCCTTTCAGATAATTTCAGAAATCTCATATACTTGTTTTCTATTCTTTTGTCATTGCCTTAATATATTACAACTTTTAAGTAATTAAATAAATTAACTTGGTATAAGAAGATGATGTTATTGTTGCTGGTTGCTTTCAAGTTGAGCATGACTCATAGTGCACCTATGAACAAAAGACCTGAAGCCTTTCTGTAACTATTGCTATTTATCAAAGTTTATAGTTTCCATGGACATGTTGTTTAGGAAGTGGATGACTATATTTCTCTATAACTTTCTACTGGTCTACAGAATGCATTATCATTCAGCCCTTGAAAGACAAATATTTAATAGCACTTGTCTTATTAATATTTTAAATTTTACTCATTGATAAAATATGTATCTCACAAAGTAAAACAGTTTCTCAAATCTAGGACTTACAGCCATAAGGTTTATAGGAGATTATGTTCCTGCATGGCACAGATAGTTAGGGACTTCGGGCTCCCAGAGGCACCTTGGAGGATAGGGCTGAATATCTACTTCTGAAAGGCTGCAACTCTGAAATTGTATGGAGCAGTTCAACTCTATACCCATGAGTAGTAGGAATAGACTCAATGGCAACTAACAACATCCTTTAGAGGCAACACAGAAGAACAAGAGAACAATGAGTCTACAGGGTTAAGAAATGGAAATTCACTTGATTTTGTAATGAAGACCATAAACAGATGCAGGAATTATATAAACAAGTACACCATTCATGAAACAAGCTTTTTAATATTGTTGTTGTTATGTGCCATCCAGTTGTCTATGACACAGAGTGATCCCTATGTACAATAGCTCTGAACTCTGCCCTATCCTGAGCCAATCTCACTATCTCCAACATACTTAAACCCGTTACCCCAGTCACTGAGTCAATCCACCTTATCCAGGGTCTTCCTTTCCTGAGCTGTCCCTCACACTTCAAAGCATGATGTTCTACCTCTAGGACTGTTCCTTACTGGCCCAAGGTATGTGAGATTGAAGTCTATGTGGGAGAGAATAGTTTAAAAGTATTATATTTTAGGGCTTTATGTTTATCATAAGAGTACGGAATGAGGGTTGCAGAGTGGATTATATTTGGGGGTGGGGAATGTGTGTGTGGGGGATTGTGTACCAATGAGGGAGTTTTTCTTTTGCTTTTCAAGGAAAGGAGCAAACGAGGGGTGGAGGGGGGTAGAGGTGGTGGGTGGGGAGAGGGGTGCAACAATTAATGAATGGAATTCCAAAATCTCTGTAGATGTTCATCAAAATGAAAAATAAATAAACTAATTACTAAAAAAAAAAAAATCCTTGCCTCCTAGAAGCATCCTGGTTTCACCCTCTCAAGGGAAACCTGTTTGTTCCCTTGGCACTTCACCATATGTTAAATGCTCTTCTCCAGCACCACAACTCAAAGGCATCAATTCTTCTTCTATCATCTTTAGTCATTGTCCAGTCCACTAACTGTGAAGACCCTGCCTGATGTAAGGGCACCTTATACTCTGGACTGACATAAGTACTTTATATTTATCCTGCTTGAGCCATTGCAAAGTGACACCAGAGTTTATTTATTTATTATTTCTGGAATTTGTTTTGAATAAAGTTCTGCAACAGGGGAGGCCATTTGTTGAAATGTCAGATGTTAATTGTGGTTATGTGTTTCCTTCCCATTACATTTGAGTTATACTTTTAATCCCACATTGATACCATTATTTACTCCTTAGTGTATCCGAAGTCTTTTTGGATTAACGCCCTCTAGACACTGTGAGTGGCCCTAATATGGTGATCATTTATTGAAGTTCCTCATAGCACATTAACAGTAGTTGGAATATCATCAACAGATATTACAAGCACAGCTTGGAAACAATATTTGTTCCTATGAATGTTTAATAGGAAGGAACTTTGGTTGAATAGTGGCAAGAAGCTGTGCTACAATCCTGAACGCATATGGTCCTTGTCCACTAGCTGTTCCACAGGAGAAAGACAAAGTCTCCTCCCGTGTTATTAACTGCCTCTGAAAACCTGTTAGAGGATCAAATATTGGTCAGTTATGACTTGATGGTATACAACAACAGTGACAGCATTGGAAGAGTTGAAATACAACACAAGCTCCAGGTTTTATATCTTTGACTTAGGAACCATTTCTGGAGCTAACTCTCCCTCTATTCTTTTTTTTTCCTCCCTCTATTCTTTACACAGCCTTAGATTCCTTTGAGGCTCTGGAGCTATAGCTAGATGGATATAGCTATATATGACTATGAGAAATTGTAGTACTTCTTCCAAGTTATTTTGTATGAAAAACAATATATTTTATGAGTCTTGATATCTTCTCTGGCAATATATTTTGCTGACTTGCTCTAGGAAAATAACCTATCTGGTCCAGAAACTCTTATGAATGGTGGACTTACTAAAAAAATTCCAAACCTCAATCTATAAAGTGTGAAAAATAATACATCTTAACAGTAAAAACTTAAAAAATAAAACTCAGAAGTTAACTGGGACCCATACCAGAGATTTGAACAAGATCAAAGCAATGGATGGAGACAAGAGATTATATATGTATCCAAATATATGAGTTCAGTACTAAATAATTCTGTTTGATTTTTAAAAATATTAATACTAGGAAGTAAAGGGTCTTATTTTCTTTCATAAGAATTTTTGTGCTATTTAAAAGTTCTTCATGCTGTCCAGATAATCTTCACTATTTAACTTATCCCTTTCAGAAAGCCCTGAGTTCTGAGTGAGGTGGTTCTCCTTTCTTTTTGTTCTTTGGTAGGAATATTTGTTAAGGTATTCCAAAGTATCCTTTCTCAACAACAAATGCCATCATGGTATTAAATTTAAAAAAAATGTAGAAACATGTCATACAGATGGAATGGAGAGGGAAGGAGACTAAAGACCATCTGTTAGAACAATTTTCAAGGGAGATTGTTTTTAAGCTATAAATTAAGGCTTGGTTTAAACATTATAACAACACTCACTTGTAACCTTTGCTTAGTTGGTATTCCTGTCACTCAAGCACAAAATGTAACACAGATACTTGTAATTCTAGCTCATTGAACTTTTTTGAGACTGTACCAAAATGATTAACCTAAAACAAGAGGAATGGTGTCCAGATGACACAGACACAGACAATGGTCAAGTCAAAATCAGGTCTTCTCAGAGGTAGAGTTAATTTAAAGTAGAAATCAAAATAGAAGCCAAGGTCTTTCCTAGAAGCTCAGTCATTCCTTTTGACAACACAAGGACACCCAGAGCCCAGGAAACAATCATATGTATTGAATAACAAAGTGGGTGCTGCAATTGGGTCACTCAGGTTCAAATTGAGCTGTACAACTAAAAGAATTCATTTAAGTAAGTGTCCAAACCAGTTTGTTATGTTTAAAACAATGGTCATTAAATTATACAACCAAACTAAAATATCTATATCATTAACAGACAAAGTTTGATAAATATTATTTAGATATAGTTTGGACATGTTACTTAGGCCATTTGTATGTTGTTGTTGTTGATTGCACTTCAATTGAGCACAACTCATAGCAACTCTATGAACAAAAGACCTAATACCGTTCCATAACTACCTTCATTTCTCCAAGTTCATAGTTTCCAGAGGCCTGTAGTTTAGGAAGTGGATGCCACTTCTGCTTCCAAACCTGTTTTGCATCTGGGAGCTCCACCAAACACTGTCCACATTGGGAAATCAATATGGTATTTCATATTCCATAATATAAGGCTCAACATCACAGCTAACCCAGATTACTTCATACGGCACATTGACAAAGAGTGATGTACGAAGTGCAAGAGAGTTCCTCCAGATATAACAGCACTATTTTCATTTAGCAGTGCTTAAGTGTCGTCAAGTCAAATACGACTGAAAGTAAGTTTTGCACAAAAGACCTAAACTCTGTTCTATAAGTAACATAATTTCTGTACATTTCTAAAGTTTAGTGAGTTTGTAGAATTTAGAAAGTATGTAGAGTTTTCAGAGACATCTATTTCAGGAAATGGATCCCACTCCTGCTATTCAGCATAAATCAATCTGGAAGTTCATGTAAACATTGCACATAATGGGTAACCATTATGATATTTGACAAGACTATAGAATAGTGTGCAATCTCACAGCAACACTGAGTTGTTCAGTTAAGCAAATAGGCAAAAGATTGCTGTATCATTTATGAAATATTCATTTGAAAATGAATAAATTTGGTCCGAGGGCCACAGACAGTAATACACATCAAACACAACCCCAAAAACTTCCCTTAGGTGCCCATCACGACTGCCATCAAGATGTAAGCAAGCGACCAAACTCCCACAGTGGAGGCTCCAGGCCCTGGCCTACAGTCCCATTCCCTCCCTCTGTGGGGTTTTAAAGCCACAGCTCAAGTTGCAGGCAACTCACAGCAACCCTATGAACGAAAGTCCTGGACACTTCCTGTATAACTTTTGTCCTTTCTCCAGGTTCATAGGGTTTCCAGGGGCAAGCTATTGTGGAAGTGGATGCTACTCCTGCTTCCAAGCTTGTTTTAATTGAGGAGCTTCACCAAACGCTGTCCACCATGAGTAACAGTATTCAGCTTCACAGCAACCATGAGTTACCTCTGTACAGGCAAGTGGACATACCAGGGTTACACGCCCTAGAAGAATGTTTCACCAAAATCAATTAAAGGCAGGCCTGAGGGCCGCGGAGGAGAGTTACCCACCTTTGGCTTGAGAGCATGGCTTTCGGTCCCCTAGGCCTATTACTCGCTCTCTCTCCCTCTATGCTGTTGTGTTGTTGTTAGGACTTGAATAATTTGAGTTGAAAAGGTCATTGGAAAAAATCTGGTGATCCTGGAGGCTCTCTTAGCTTCCATGAGTTATTTACTCTTGCAAAGGACTAGAAAATAATGGTGAACTTAAACCTGTGAACAGCTTTCACTAAATCTTTTTTTCAATCTAAAACTAAGTATGTTGTATAATCTATTTACTATTTCATTCTTTATTTTTTAAATTTCTTATTCTACCTCTGAAATTTTTTTCCTACCTAACTCAGTTCCAAAATGACAACTCTTCTTAGTTTTACTCATCAGATGATTTACTGTGTTTATGTGTGTGTATTAGATATAGAGAAAAAACAAAAGTGGGGTGTGTATAGTGTTTGTGTGTATGCATGTGCATATGTGCATTTGTATGTGGTGCAAGGGAAGGAAAGTGGGAGGCATTTTTTGTGTGTATGTGTCTTGTGTGGGTAAGTATGTGATTATAGGTGTATTGATGATTAAAGGAGTACTTAACACGATGACACCTAATCTAACAAAAATCTTTGTAAAAATCTTTGTCTTGCTAGTTTGGTGACTGCAGGGATGGTTGCAACAACAAAACATCTGACACATTCAGTAAGTTCAAGTTTTTTTTTCTCTCTCATGTAATTGTTCAGCTCAGTGATCCTGGTTTGGATGGTGGTATTGTTCTCCTTGCTCATTCAGAAATCCAGACTGAGAGTAGTTCAGTTGTTTTCAGCAGATCTTCTAAAGTCACTCTGCTTATCAGCGTTCTAGGAAGGGAAAAAAAAAACCCCAACAAATACTGTCAAGGAGATAGCAATCAATTTTAAAAAATGCTTGGTAATCAAAGCGATGCAAATCACTTCTGTTCCTATTCTAATGATGACAACTAATCATTAGACTGCACCGAGCTGCAGTAGCTAATGGTGTGCGTTTGACTGGTGGCCTAGGCTAAGAAGCTGTGCTGTAATCCCAAAAGCACATGGTTTGAATCTACCAGCAGTGACACAGAAAAAGAAGACAACTTTCTGTGTGATTTACTCCCACTGGAGGGTCAACAATGAGACAATTCTGATTCAACAATACACAACAAACAACACACAAAAGTAATGTAAAGATTGAAAAACTGAACCGGTAGAAGCACCATGATATGCTTACATAAAAATATGCTTTCATAGAGACTAAGAAAACCCTATGGAGCAGATGTAGTCTGTAATATAAGAGGTTGCCTTGAGTTAGAACTGACAAAATGTCAACTTGCTTCTTTATTTTGGCTGCAAAGGCAGCTGGGTAATGAAATCGCTGGCTGTGTTCTGATTTCCCAGCAACAGGTCTGATGCTATGCGGGCCAGAACAGTTTTGAGAACATCTAATTGTATAAGTTGTTGTTGTTTTTGTTAAGTGCCTTCAAGTTGTAGACAACTCATAGAGATCCTATGGACAGAACGACCTGAGCACTGTTCATAAAGTTTCTGGAGGCAAGCCATTTCAGAAGTGGATGCCACTCCTTCTTTTAAGCTTGTTTTAATCGAGAAGCCCCACCAAATACTGTCCACCATGGGTAACCATTATCATGTTTGGCACATCAGTAGTAATGGAAATAATATTATTATTTATTCACGGGAACTAATAAGAACACAGCTATGTCAGAGAAACAACATGGACTTCCTTGCTGATGACTAGAAATAATTTTGCCAAGAATTGTGGTAATTAATGACCTTTGTCACTGGATCTCCATGAGTAGTACTTTTGCCATGTTGAGATAAGATGACTGGGTTTCAATTCTCCTATTTTCCAGAAAACAGTAATTATGAGTTGCAAAAAGATTATCTGACTTACTTGTCAAATAAATAAAAAAACCCCAACAATATAATAACCCAACTGAACAGTATGTTTTTCAGCATATAGGTTCCAGCAAGAGGGGATACAGAGAGGCGGTTGGTGAGCAAATAATTACAGACTTCAAAATCTAATCATCTCTGTGTACTCTTGTTGCTATTCTCCTTATGCACTTAGTAATTTAGGTTTTATTTTGACAGGAACACAGAGATATTAATAAACTTAGAGGCAATATTTAGAGATTTAGTGAGTATCTTATCAGAAATATATAAATGCCCTAAATTTTGAAAGTGAAGGTGTAGTTTAGACATTGCACCAATCTTTATTAGCTAACTAGAATCATGAGAACTATTTAGAAACAAAGTTTAAATAAACTCTTGCATTTAAAATATAATTGAAATATGCATTTAATTGAAAAGACTTCATCCTTTTTGCCTAGAGTTACATTACATTCGCAACAATTCAACATTAATTGCTATATGACCATACAAGTATTATCTTTGTTGTTACTGTTGGGTTGATTTTAACCGTATAATAAAACTAAAACTACCCCATAAGGTATATAACACTGTACTATTTACAAAAGCAGCTTACCAAGTCTTTCTTCCTCAGAATGGTTTGTAGTTTCAGACTGTCAATCTTTCACTTAGCGACTGACCACTTTAAAACCATTTCACCACACACTTCAGTAGATAAAAATACCTTTTTAATGTCAATTTGTTTTGTATTTCTAACATCAAATATTCCCACAAAATATACTGCCACTATGTTCTGTGTTAGATTGCTAACCAAAACATCATATGTTTGAATCCACAAGTAGCTCTGTGGGAGAATGGTGAGGCAACTTGGTGGACAGATTTACAGTTTTACAGGAACCTAATAAATGAAGGCCTGTCATTGTGTTTGTTTGCTCTTTTAATTTAATGTGTTGTTTTATTTTGGGGTATTTCTTTGTTATTTTATTTTTTTAATAAAAGGAAAAAAAGGAAAAGAGAGAGAAAAAAGATGACTTCAAACCACCTGCATGAGTTTTGAAACAGTAAGAGAAAAAAAGAAAAATAAAAAAGAAGGAAAAAAAAGAAACAGTAAGAGAGCACTTGTTATCAGTGTAATAGTTTTTCTTAACCATGGGAGCAGTTCTGTAAAAGTAACAAGCCACAGTAAAATGTCACCTATTTGATTTATTGTTTGAAACACTTTTTCTGCTTCTTATCTTTTTACCCCCTTCATGCATTTTATTATAAAATTAACCACCCTTGGACTTTGCCCGTCATTACCCTGTCTTTTCACCTGGACCTTTGAAATTTCTTTCCCCTCCTCTCCCCGCCCACCAAACTGTGCAACTCTGTGGTTTCACCCCTAGCCATCATCCAGTGTTAAAAGAAAACCTACCAACTGGGAACAAACATTGGCAATACCATCTCAGACAAGGGTCTCGTAACAAAAGTTTACAGAATACTGCTGGGCCTCTGGAAGAAAGAAAAGACTTTTAACTTTTTAAACTTCATTTTTTTAATAAAATTTTTTCTCTGTAACTTTTTATTTGAATTTTATGTTATTTTTTTTATTTACTTGATGAAAGCTTACAAATGATATTGAAAAACTTACTTTTATGAGACTCCTTTTAAGGTTTTTAGCTGAGATGTTATCAGTGCATATTGAATGACTGTGATTTTCTATGGAAATAGACCATGAATATACACCTGAAAACAATAAAGATAATATCATTTAAATTATCTCTAGTAGCCAGACTATACTTTACCTTCTGATTATGAATAAAAACAATTTATAAAATCACCCAGTTATTGATTGTAAAGACACGTCTGTTAATCAGATACTTATTTACAACAAAATTTACTTTATGTACCAGTCTCCTGGTAATCAGTCATTAATATTAAGTATGCAATTGCTTATATATTTTTGAAAAATAAGTGCCTTATTTTTTGTCTACTACACCTTTTGAGATCTAGGAGATTTTTGTATTGGTTTTCACTCTGTCACTCATACACGTTTTGTTTCCTAATAACTACTATATACAACAAAGTCATTGCTTATAAGTTTCTTTTAAAAGATCTTTGTAACACAGGAAAGCCTAAAAAACATTAAACCGAGTGAACTAATCCAGTCTTATAAGGACACATACTGCATAAAACAATTGTAAAAATAGAAAGATAATAGTAAGATGTATATAAAAGTCCAAAAGGGAAGGGGAGGCAGGGCAGAGGGGTGGAGCATGAGGAGGGAGGGAATCACTAGGGTGGCAGAGTTTGGTAGGTGGAGGAAGGGGGTGAAGAAATTAGAAAAGTACTAATGGAGACCTGAAGAGACAGGTTAACAGTGGTCATAGATCAATGGTGATTAATTTCATAAAATATAATATATAGGAATGATTGTATGAAACACAACATGAATGAAGGTGTGTAACACAATGTACATGAATGAAACACAGTATATAAGAACTTTGTATGTAAATTCAATATAAAATTAAAAATAAAAACAAAATAACTTCACATGCCCTCCCCATTGCCTTCCTTTGTTTTTTTGTAGTATCTGTTTTGCATTTTTTAATAAGGCAGATACCATGACAGTTTTGGAAGCAGGAGTGGCATCCACTTCCTAAACAACATGCCTTTGGAAACTCTATGAACTTTGATAAATGTCGATAGTTGTAGAGGAGCTTCAGGCCTTCATAGGATCTCTAAGAGTTATGCTTGACTCAAGGGCTATCAACAACAGATATAATTTTATTTATTTTAACTTTAATAAAAGTTTTCAGAAAGGTTGGGGGTTTGTTCCTTCATTGTTGCACATTTTTCTCCCTCTTCCCCCAGTCCATTTTGTAATGCACCTCTTCTTCCATATTGCTAATTATCATATATATAATGCCTAATCATACATTTCTTCCAGACCATCCTTCTCCTCATCTAATACAGTGCAGTATTCTTTAGGTATAAATTCTTCTCCTGTTCTCCATGAAATCCTCGTATCAGTCTTATTTTAAAACATCTTTTTTGGGTTAATATTTACCCTTTTTTGACTGATATATATCACTCAGAATAATATCTCCCAGGATCTCTAAGGTTGTGTAGTCTTTTACAAGTTCATTTTTTTCATGGCTGCATAATATTATATAGTGTTAATGCACCAGTTTTTATATCCATTCATTTGTTGTTGGGGGAGGGAGTTTGACAGCTTTTATCTTTACTGTATTGTGAATAAAGCAATAATAAACATGGGCAGCAAGCAAGCAATAAATGCTGCTAAAGTTGTGAATAGATTAAAAGTCCTTTTCACTGTTGGTGGGAATGTAAAATGGTACAACCATCTTGGAAGGCAGTCTGAGACTTTCTCAAAATGTGGAAGTAGAATCACTATTTGATTCAGCCATCCCACGGTTGGCAATATACCCTGATGAAATCAGAGCTGTGACATTCCTCTCCTCTGATCTATCAATTTGTTAATACTGGTGCCTGTCACTATCTGTTGACTCTGATTTTGAGAATAAACTTTCTTATGTTATTTTTTTCACTTCTTCTTTTCCTCCTCTCCCTCCCTATTAAATCAGTTTTACCTTCCTTATTCCAGATTGTTAATAGCAATACACAAGAGATAGTTAATGTGCTCAATAACTGTTTTCTCAGAGATAAAACAAAAACCCCTCTACATTTACTGTAGTCTTTGAAAGAGTGGCATCAATATTGGAGGAAGACTCATCAACAACCTGGGTTATACAGATGACACAACTTTGCTAGTGAAAATTGAGGATGACCTTATCAGTATGAATTGAAGATCAACATCAGAAACAGTGATTTCCAAAATTACTGCATAACTTGAGAAGGACTGGAAAGCATTATGTTACATGAACTAACTATGTCCTAGAAGCACAAATACTGTATAAGACAATTATTGTAGAAATAGATAACCAGTGAAAAGGATATGAGGATCCAAGTGGAGCGGGGTGGGGAGAATGTAGGAGCAGTGGAGAGAAAATGGCCACCATAATAATCATAGGGTTATTACATAATTGGAAAGTTAGAGGGAGGTGTGAATAAAAGAAATGGAAAATATCCAGTGTGAAGAACAATGTATATGGACTTTGTAAACAAACCAGTATAAAATACAAATTTATTTAAAAAAAATAGTCTTTACCACTGGGCAAACTGGCAGCAACATAATAGATGGAGATTGAGTCTATTAACAACTTCAGCTTACTTGGCTCCACAACCAACACTTTTGGTACCAGCAATCAGGAAATCAAAAGACAAATTGCACCAGGAAAATCTGCCGTCGGGGAAC
>NW_006400114.1:1864748-1873021 GCF_000299155.1 Elephantulus edwardii
GCCTCTTGGTCCAAGTATAGGTCTTGCATTAGCACAATTAAATGTTCTGGGATTCCCATTCTTCTCAGAGTCAGCCACAGTTTGTTATGATCTACACAGTCAAACTCCTTTGCATAATCAATGAAACATAGATAGACATTCTTCTGGTATTCCCTCCTTTCAGATAAGATCCATCTAACACCAGCAACAATATCCCTAGTACCATGACCCCTAGGCCCAGCCTAGACTTCTGGCAATTCTCTGCTTATGTGCTTTTCTAGTCGTTTTTGGATAATCTTCAGTAGAATCTTGCTTGCATGTGAAATCAATGGTATTGTTCTGTAGTTTCCACAGTCCGTTGGGTCACCATTCTTTGGGATGGGAACAAGTATAGATCTCTTCCAGTCAGTTGGCCAAGTGGTTGTTCTCCAGATTTCTTGGCAAAACTTGGTGAGCACATCCAGGGCAGCATCAGTTAGCCGAAATACTTCAATTGGTATACCATCTATTCCTGGGGCCTTATTTTTTGCTATTTCCTTAAAGCAGCTTGAACTTCTTCCTTCATCACCATAGGCTCTTGTTCATATTTTATTTCATTAAATTCTTCTGTATCTGCCAATTCTTTTCGATACAGTGACTCAGTATATTCCTTTCATCTTCTTTTAATATTTTGTGGATCATTTAATATTCTGCCCAAAGCATCCTTGATTACAGCAACTCTAGGTTCGAATCTGTTCTTCAGTTATTTGAGCTTAAGAAATGCTGAGTGGGTTCAACCCTTTTGATTTTCCAACTCTAGCTCCTCGCACATTTCATTGTAATATTTGGCTTTGTCATTCTGAGCTGCCTTTTGGAATCTTCTGTTCAACTCTTTAGTATCTTGAATTCTTCCTTGTGTTTTGGCTTCTCTACACACCTGTGCAATCTCCAGAGTTTCTTCTGACATCCATTTTGGTCTTCTCTTTCTCTTCTGTCTTTGTAATGACCGTTTGCACTCTTCCTGGATGATACCTTTGACCTTCTCCCACAACTCTCTGGTCTTCGCTCATTAGTGTTCAAGGCCTCAAACCTGTTCCTGAGATGATTCTGAAAATTAGTTTGGATGAAATAAAAGTCATACTTTGGCTCCTGTGGATTTGGCTTAATTTTCCTCAGCTTCAGCTTGAACTTGCATATGAGTGGTCTGTTCCACAATCAGCCCCTGGCCTAGTTTTCACAACTGATATTGAGCTTCTCCAGTGGTTCCGTCCACAGATATAATCGATCTGATTCCTCTGCATACCATCAGGTGAAATCCACGTGTATAACCTGCATTTATGTCTCTTATAAAATGTATTTTCAATGAATAAGTCATTGATCGTACAAAATTTAATCATTCTATCTCCATCTTCATTTCTGTGACCAAGTCCATGTTTTCCAACTACTGATTCTCCTTCTCTGTTCCCAACTTTTGCATTCTAGTCACCCATTATTATCAATGCATCTTGATTGCATATTCAATCTATCTCTGCCTGTAAGAGTTGGTAGAAATGATCTATTTCTTCTTCTTTGGCTCTGGTTGTTGGTGCATATATCTGAATGATAGTGGTATTCACTGGACTTCCTTGTAAGCATATGGATATAATCCTGTCACTCACAGTGTTGTACTTCAAGATGAATCTAGAAATTACTTTTTTTACAATGAAGGCAACCCCATTTTTTCTCATAAGAAAAATATTAATACGCGAATCTTCTGTTAAAGTAGAAAACTGAACTTCTAATATCTGTTTCTTATCAAAATTCTGGAGTGTCTGTGTGTTGCAAAGGATTAAGTTGCTTGCTGATAACCAAGGAGTTAGAGGTTGGAGTTCATCCAGTGACACTTCAGAAGAAAGAATGGGTTGTGCACATTTGAAAAAATTAGCCACTAAAATCACTATGGAGCAGAGTAATATTTGTAACATATCAGGAAAAAATGCGAACTCATTGTCATTGAGTAATAACCAGTGAATAGCTGACCCAGGGGGCAGGGGGTGGGGGTTTGGAGGCAATAAATTACAAAGGAGGAGAATTAACAATATAGGATGTTTGTACTCTGAATGTTGGCCTTGATACTTTAAAAATCTGGAATCACGAGACAAAGTAAAATTGTAGAATTTACTTCATGGAGATAGACGTTTTCTAGGCATGCAATCCATTATGGCTTATGATTTTGACTTATATACCTAAAGGGTGCTTGCATATAAAGAAAGAAGTAATTTTTAACTGAAAAACTATGAAAAAATCTATAGCAGGGATGACCTTTGAGCTGTGAAAGCTTCAAAATATGAGCAGAATTCAGAGAAGGATAAAATGATCAGTGCAGGCCGAGGTATTACATGAACAATGCGGGTGAGGCTGGGAGTAACAGGGTGTCCGTATCTCCTAACCGGAAGTCCAGCTCATGCCCAGATCAAAGAAGATAGGAATACAGAGGGGTGGGGGGAAAGATTGATATCAGTTCACTAAAGACTTTTACGCACATTTTTCAGAACCTATTTGTTGAATTTCAGAGGGACATTGACTATAAAAGGGAAAGTTTTTTGCCAGGAAGTCTCTCTGCTTTGCAAAATCAGAAAAAATCTTTTTTCCCACTAGCAAGAATAACCAAGTAGGAGACTAGGACTTTTTTTTCACTCAAGCATAGTATTTATAAAAAGAGGAAAGAAGAACTTTGCCAAGGGAGACACAGAATAGCAGGAAGAACATTCCACACTTTGGATTTCTGAGCAGAAAAATCTGCAAGGTTTTAAAAGGCTCTAAGTGGGCAGGGGCTTCTTGTTAATTAATAAAAAAGGAGGTGGGGAATTAAAAGAAACGGGTTTATATAAGTGGGATTGTGATCATTAAATGTTCATGCATATAGTATTCCAAAATGGAATCGGGTACAGAGGTCTCTGAGTAGACAGCACTTATGGGATAGGGTATATGCACTACAGCAGTGAGTGCCCTCTGGTTGAAATTCTGCCCCTAACAGTCAGTCTGTTCAGATTAGCTCAGCTCTCTGCTGTGAACAATGTTTTGGCACATGCTCCAGAAAACTGGTTAACACTTCTCAGGTTAATCAGGTTTTGATTTGTAACTTGGATAAGACCATTTATCAACACGTATGGTTACAGCATCTGCCATCATACAGAGGAAAGAAAAACTACTATTCTGCCTGCCTGCTGTATTCTATTTAGTCTTTTTAGGAGACAGCCCTTGGACCTTAACCTACCTTAGATTCATTGCCAAAGAGATTTTACTTTAAAAGTGATGAAAAAAATTATGAGAGGTAAGGAAAACAAAAGCACACCCTATCTAGAAAACCACAATCAGAATTCAGATTTGATAATATCTGTGTTAAGATGTTGCCAACAGAATTATAAGTAAGAAATGTATATTAAAAGTTACCAAAGAAGAAGAGTAGCTGGGCTTGATGACACTTAACAGTGATAATGGGATGAATATATGCCCCCCAAAAATGTAAAAATACAATTTTAAAAACTGCTTTTTTAATTAACAAATTATTCTTCCAGTGTTTGCTAATGTTGCATCTCATTGTTCAATGTATTTTTATAAGACATTTATTGTATATTTCCCATTCAGCTAAATTTTCCCATTTTTATTTATTAAGAAATTAAGTAAACTCTTTTGCTCTGTCTCATAAGTAGTCTAATAGTTTAATATTCTGCACTCAAATTTCATTGAGATGGTTTTATAAACAAATATTAGCTTTCTGTATTTTAATGTTTGCACAAGATCTCATGAATTTTTATTTTTAATTAAAAATTGACTCACTGATTGCTAATCCCTGTATTCTTTAGCCTATTTGCATCTTCTAGGAATCTTACTATTTTCATTCCTTTTCTGTATATTTGAATCCTCAATGCTTAATCTAATATCAATCAAATTCTTTCAAATAAGTGTATATATTTCTTTGTGCCAAAAATTGACTTGGAAGTTCGAAACAAAAGCTCTTCTGTTCAAAATATGGCATAAATGCTAGCAAGAGATACATTTTTTTAGAAAGTTTGCATGCTTATTGAGAAAAAGTATACTGAAAATGATTATGTGTTATTTAAGAGGTCTCTGAATCAATCAATAACATGATCTGTATTAATTACCCTTCTTGATCATGAGGTGAAATAAGTAGCCTGGGGAAAAAATATGTCACTTTGAAAAGAAAACAGTCTTCCCAGTAGGTTTTGGAAGCTAGAGAAGGTAATCCTGCATAAGTAGCCTCTAGGAGAATTTAAAGTGCAAGCTGCTTTGAAATTTTTTGATAAAAAGTTGTCCTGAAGTTTGGAAGAGTTATGACACCTGGCACAGCTTGAAAACATTGATTAATTTTATGGAGGTTATGTAAATTAGCAAAATCAATAGAAGTAAAGTTAGATTACATAATTACTCATAAAAACATATTTTCTCTAGGATACAAGAAAATGATGGTATGCAGGAATATTATGAGTGCCATTGAGCAGCTTGGGAGTCATAGCGACCCTATGTACAAGAGCCCTAAACACCACTCATTTCTGTGCCAACCTCGCCGTCTCAAACATGCTCATTCCCACCACTCCACTCACAGAATCGATCCATCTCATCAAGGGTTTTCCGCTCCTGCACCATCGCTCCACTCTCCCAAACATGTTGTCCCTCCCCAAGGACCAGTCCCTCCTTGCAACATGCCTAAAGTATGTCAGACGAAGCTTCGGAATCCTTGACTCCGAGGAGCATTCTGGTTTCACCATCTCCAGGTCAAACCTGTTTGTTCTCCTAGCAGTCCATGGTATATTCAACACTCTTCTCCGACACCGCAGCTCACAGGCATCAATTCTCTTTCTATCATCCCTAGTCACTGACCAAATCTGATGCAAAGCACGTAATTGCAAAGACTATAGCCTGGATCAGGTGCACCTTAGTCTCCAGCCTGACTTTGTTGCTCTTCAGTACTCTTGAGAGGTCTCTCACAGCTGACTTTCCCAATGCAATTCAATTCTTGATTTCCTGGCTGCTGTTACCAAGTGTTGACTGTGGAGCCAAGTAAACTAAAACTGTTAACTATCTCAATCTTTTCACCATCCATACTGATGTTGCTAATTGGCCCCATGGTGAGAATCTTTGTCTTCTTGATGTTGAGTTTCAATCCGTATTGAAGGCTGCAGTCCTTGACCTTCTGCAGCAAGTGCATCACGTTCTCCTCAGTTTCAGTGAGCAGGGTTGTGTCATCGGCATAACACAGGTTGTTGGTGATTTTTCCACCAATCCTGATGCCACATTCCTCCTCGTATAGCCCAGCATCTCAGATGGTCTGTTCTGCACACAGATAGAGAAGGTATGGAGACAAAATACATCCCTGACAGACTCCTTTCTTGATTTTGAACCATGTATGTCTCCTTGCTCTGTTCTGACGACTGCCTCCTGGTCCAAGTATATGTTTGGCATTAGCACAATTAAACGTTCTGGGATTCCCATTCTTCTCAGAGTCAGCCATAGCTTGTGATCCCCACAGTCAAAAGCCTTTGCATAGTCAAAGAGGCACAGATACACAGTCTTCTGATATTCTCTGCTTTCTGCCAAGTTCCATCTACCATTAGCTATAATATCCCTAATAACATGACCTCTTCTAATTCCAGCCTGCACATCTGGAAGGTCTCTGTTGACATATTGATCCAAATGTTTTTGGATAATTATCAGCAGAATCTTGCTTGCATATGATATTAATTATATTGTACGATAATTTCCACACTCTGTTGTGTCACCTTTCCTTGGAATGGGAACAGATATTGATCTTTTCCAGTCAGTCAGTGAGCTGGCTGTCTTCTAGATTTGTTGGCACAACTTAGTGAGCACATCCAGGGCAGCTTCTGTTTGTTGAAATAAACCAATTTGTATGCTGTCAACTCCTGGAGCCTTGGATTTTGCCAATTTCTTTATAGCAGCTTGAACTTCTTTCTTCATCACAATAGGCTCTTGCTCATATCTTATTTCATGAAATTCCTCTGTGTCAGCCAAGTCCTTCTGATACAGTGACTCTGTGTACTCCTTCCACCTTCTTTTGATACTTCCTGAATCATTTAACATTCTACCTAAACTATCCTTAAGTACTGCCACTCGTGGCTTGAATTTGTTTTTCAAATGCTTCAATTTAAGAAATGATTAGCGAGTTCAGCCCTTTTGATTTTCTGACTCCAGCTATCTGCACATTATATTATAGAATCTTGCTTTGTCGTCCTGAGCTGCCTTGTGAAATTTTCTGTTCAGCTCTTTGGTTTCTTGATTTCGTCCTTTAGCTTTGGTTTCTTGGTGCTCTAGTGCAATACTCAGAGTCTCATTTGACATACATCTTGGTCTTTTCTTCTTTTTCAGCCTTTGTAATTATCTTTTGCATTCTTCATGGACAATTTTCTTGATATCCTCCCAGAGCTCATTTAGTCTATGCTTATTGGTGCTCAAGGCCTCAAACCTGTTCCTGGGATGGTTTTGAAATTCTAGTGGGATAGACTTGAGGTCAAATCTTGGTTCCCATGGACTTCATTTAATTTTCCTCCATTTCAGCTTGACCTTGCATATGAGTATTTGGTGGTCTGTCCCACTATCAGGAGTATTAGTTATAATTATTAAAATTAAATGCTCAATCAACCTAACTGTAATAAAGTTCAAACTGACTCATAGCTGACATTTTAGAGGATGTATATTGCAATGAAGAAGGTTGCCCATCTCTCTGGTTGAGAAGCTGGTTAAGTCAGACCACCTCCCTGTGTTTAGCTTGTCTAATTACATAGGTCATTACATAGCTGCATTAATAGAACTTGCTAACTTGTGTCAAAATAAAGCAAGACTCTCAGAGATGTTAAGAGTGATTGTAATACAAAGAAAAAAATGGACATAAGAGAGGTTGTTGGATATCCACTATAGATCTTGCATATATTGAACTATTTTCCACTAGCTCTGGTGGCTTTGTGGTAAGTAATTGCACTGCCAAGTTTTGTGGTTTGAATCCAACAGCTGCTCCACAGGAGAAAGATGGGAAATCTTCTGTGTGATTTATTGCCTCTGAAAACCTGCTGGAGGGTCAGCTAGGCTAAATTCCAACTCCAAGGAATACAACAACAACCTAAAAAGTCTGGCGGTTTAGTGGTCAGGAGTTGCACTGTCAACATAAATGAACATAGTTCGAATCCATCAGAAACTCCCCAGAAGAAAGAATGACAATATCCTCCCACACAATTAATTAACTAACTGTCTGAAAATCTGCTGGAGGGTCAGCTATGTGTCATTTTGAAGTCTATGGTACATAATAACATCTCCAAAAATTGTCTAAGTGTGCTTATATTGATTAATTATGTGTTTCAACTTGGCTAGGCTATGATACACAGATGTTTGGTGAAATATTCATATATTGTTGTTATATAACATATCACTAGTCTATTTACTCTTAATGCCATATTTTATCAAATCATGTGACCCATAAAAGAGCAAATAAGTATCAAACAAACAGAATATTTTCATAATGTGGATAGACCTCCAGCAGTTTAAAATCCAGTAAGAACAAAAAGTGAAAAGAGCCCTCTGGAGCATGTTCTCTCTGCTCACTTCTGTCTTTTAATGTTAATATTTTTAGTTGTTATACAGTCATTTTCAGCTCATAGAAAACAATATGTAAAGCAGAATGAGAATGATGCATTGCCCAGTTCTGAGCCATTCAAAGATCTTTTGCTGTTTCTTCTCATTTTTGCTTTCACTGTGTTGAACCTTATCATTAAGAAATTCTCCTTTTCTCTGACCTCCAACTTAACAAGCATGATAATCTATACCTAGTGCTTACTCAATCTGACAAAATGCCCGAAGTGTCTGTGATTAAATCTTCTTATCTTCATTTCTTAGAAGCATTCTGTTTGTATTTATTCCAAGACAGTTTTATTCCTTTTTCTGGAGGTCCATTGTATAGTCAGTATTCTTTGCAAACAACACAATTCAAAAGTATTGTTCTTATTCAATCTACTTTTTTATTGTCCAGTTTTCCACATATATGAGATGATTTAAAATATCGTGGCTTATTTCAGACACACCATAGTCCTCAAAGTGATATCTTTTTAGTTGAACATTTAAAATGTGTTGTTGTTGTTATGTGCCATTGAGTCCCTTGCGACTGATAGCAGCCCTATGTACAACAGCCCTGAACCCTGCTCTGTCCTGTGCCAATCGCACTGTGCCTGACACACACATCCCGATTACCCCAGTCACTAAATCAATCCACCTCATAGAGGGCTTTCCCCCCCTGTGCTGTCCCTCCA
>NW_006400114.1:1876186-1884661 GCF_000299155.1 Elephantulus edwardii
AGTGCATTTGAGATGGCTAGGTTGGCACAGGATAGAACATCACTTAGAGCTCTTGTACATAGGGTTGCTACGAGTCGTAAGCGACTCGATGGCACATAACAACAACAACAACTTCAAGACATTTAACTTTGTGCTAATTTTATTTGTACATATGTGCATCACAAAAGGATTGTATTGCTTTTAATTTTGAACAAAATTTATCTTTATTAGTGTTCATTTTGTAAAAAAATTGTCTTCTAAGGAAATATGGAAGCTGATCCATGGAGGCAAATATTCTGAAGCTCTATCTGACGTATTTTGGCCATGTTGCAAGGGGGGTCAAGTCATTGGATAGGGACATTATGCTTGAAACAGAGGAGAGATAGTGCACGAGAGAAAGACCCTCAGTGAGATGGATTTTTCAGTGATTAGTGTACTGGAGCTAGGTGTGTAAGAGACAGTGAGATTGGCACAGGATAGGACAGGGTTTAGGGCTGTTGTACATATGGTTGTTATAAATTGCAAGTGACTTGAGGACACATCAGAACAATAAGGACACATAAGAAATTTAAGATATTCTGCTCTAGTATGTGTTTCTTAGTACATATTCTAGTGAAGATTAAGCAGACAGATTTTAAATATTGCCTCAAAATTTTCTAAATAAAAATTGGGAAGAACTGAGGAGAAATCTAGGGTATTTCATCCAACAATGTGATAAATAAAAATCACAGTGAACCCTGGAACAATCTAGAGGGAACAAGCCCTTTTATGAATGACAACTTACTCTTAAATATTTTCTCCTTGAATTTTTATAATAATGCTACCAAGAGAGTAGATGTAATTAAGTTTGAAATGAGATTTCTATTAGGAAACTTATGGCTGAGATTTAATATTTATTCCAGTTTTGTGGCATGAAACTCAGTCATATCCCAAGACTATTAAAGTGACTTCAATATTTGGCTATATAAAATCTCTACTCATAATCTTCTGAGATTTTGATAAAAAATGCAGTCTGGCATTTAGGCATAAAAGAAATTGGTGAAAAATTCAGAGTTCATTTTTAAAAGTACAACTAGATGAATTGAGCTTTTGACCTTCTTAGCTTATCTAGCAGGTTTTTAGACAATTAATACCATTAGTTGGACACTATTATAGGCTTGTCCATTCCAATATTTTGAACCATTTTGCAGCTTTATTATAATAGAAACAAATAATTTCACTTGTATACATAGTAATCCATCCTTTTTCACTTTCTTTTTTTTATTCTTTACTATTTTTCAATCTAAGTTGTTTAACTTGAAAACCACATTTAGGGAGACAGCTGGTCTTTGTAGAAGATTTTACACTTTAAGTATTTTCAATACAGTTTTGTGGTTGCTTAAACTAAAATATAAATAAAACCGAAAAAAGTGTTAAAAAAACATGCTTCACAAGTAAGTCATATATGCAGTGCCAATTCTTTTAAGCATTCAAATCTATATATTTGTCTATCTATCTATCTACCTACCTACCTACCTACCTATCTGTCTATCTATCTATCTATGCCAACTTACCAGAAGGATTGATATTTGTTTCTATTCCAAAGATAGGTCACCCAACAGAATGTGGGAAATTATTGATCAATATCATTAATATCACATGCAAGCAGGATTCTACAGAAAATTAGCCAAATACTACTGGTGCGACATGTCACAGAGAACTGCCAGATGTGCAGGCTGGATTTAGAAGAGGTTGTGGTACTAGGAATATTATAGCTAATGTTAGATGGATGTTGGCAGAAAGCAGAGAGTATGAGAGGAATGTCTATTTGTGTTTCATTGACTATGCAAAGGCTTTTTACTGTGTGCATCACAAGCAGCTGTGGCTGACTCTGAGAAGATCTGGGAGTAGAGGGCCATAATTCTCAGGACTGATTACTTTGTAACACTGGCTAAGGCTGAGGTGATGGGAAGTCAATATTGACAAGACTAAGAACATTGTAATACTGATCTAAAGCAATTAGGCTCATGGGTGAGATGCTTGCATAGACATTTTAGAAGCTGTCCTGACAATATTCTGCTTCTAATATGGCTTATAATCTTTGATTTCTCAATATGGTTATGTGTGGGCTGTGAGCTATAATATCAGATTTTGGATTCAGCAAATTAGTAAGTTTGGTGTTGATAGGAGTAGAAAGAAATATGGGGTTATGGGGCATATGTCTTACCTCATAGGAATTGGTTTCATGTTATTGATACTGCTGACAGGGATAATCCCCTTCTGTGAAGTTTTTCTTTCTCAACAGAAACCATGACAGCAAAAGACATTTGGGTGACGTATCTAGAAGGTTGAAAGAAAACAATTGTCAGTCAAGGATCCTGTTTCTAGAAAAGCTGCCCATCAAATATGAAGGAGAAATTAGGTCATTCGCAGAAAAGCAGTAACTTAAGTAACTTATGAAAATAAGACCAACTCTGCAAGAAATTATAAGGGAGATCTTTCACAGAGACACCAAATGAAAGCGCATAGATCACTGTAACCCAAAACAAAAGTAAAAGAAAAATAGCAAAATGGCAGTGAAAAATATCTGTCCTATCAATAATCATATTCAATGTGAATGGCTTGAAAGCACCAATTAATGGAAAAGTGTAGAAGAATGAAAAAAAAAGTCCATCAATATGTTGCCTACAAAAGACACCTCTAAGAAATTGGGGGGCGGAGAAATAGACTAAAAATCAAAGGTTGTAATAACACAGCAAGAAAAAGGCACCCACAAAAATGCAGGAGAGCAAAATTAATCTCTAATAAAATAGTCTTCAGGATGAAAACCACCATAAAAGGAAAGGTACTCTATAGTGATTAAAGAAATAATGTTGTTGTTATTGTTATGTGCCATCGAGTCAGAATTATTATGTTGGTCAATATCTACTCACGACTTGATAAACCTAGAAAATAAATAAAAGAAAGGTTAATAGATTTATACCAAGAAATATATAGCATCATGATGGTGTTAGGAGAATTAAACACATCAATCTCACCAAAGGGCAGGTCAACTCAGGCAAAAAACTTAACAAAGATAAAGAATATCTGAACAACACAATTATCCAACTCAGCTTTGTGGATGTATAAGGATATTGCACCCAACTAAAAGCCAATTTACTTTCTTGTCAAGTGAACATAGTATCTGAAACTGGTCATATAGGACACCAAACAAACCTCAATAACTTAAAAAAAATCAATAATACAAAGTATCTTTTCAGAGCACAATGCCATAAATTAGAAATTTATGACAAGAGATAAAATTTAAAAGATTACCCACGTTGAAGCTCAATCACACACACTGCTAAAACACAATTGGGCTACAGAAGAAATAGAAAGTGAAATAAAAGTTCTTTGTAACAAACGAAAATAAACCTCAAAACTTCTCCTATACAGCTAAGGCAGTAATCATGGGGCAGTTCATAGCAATAAGTAAACTTATAGAAAAGGAAGAATGAAAGGAAAGAAAGAAAGAAGAAAAATTAATGACCTAACCCAATGTCTCCATCAAATAGAAAAATAATAACAGTCTAAGCCCATAATCTCTGGAAAGGAAATTATAAGGATAACAGCTGAAATCAATTGGATAGAAAACAAAGAAACAACTGAAACCACCAAAACAGTTAGCAGCTGATTCTTTAAAAGGGTAAGTAAAATAACCACCAGCAAACTAACAAAAGAAATGAAAGAGAAGACACAAATAATTTCAATAAGAAGTGATATCACAACAGCACCAGGGGAAATTAAATACATAATAACAAAATGTTATGAAAAGGTATACTGTGATACATTTTAAAACTGAAAGGAAATGGATAAATCCCTAGAAATTCAGAACCTACCATGATTAACATGGAGAGATATACAACACTTGAACAGACTCATCAAAAAGGAAAAAAAATTGAGCTGGTTGTAAAAAGACTCTTCCACAGAAAAAGACCTGGCCTAGATGGTTTCATGGCTGAATTATACCAAACATTCAGAGATGAAATCTCACCAATTTTGCCCAAATTATTTTAAAAAATAGAAAAATAAGAAACACTCTCAGAGTCATAGTTCTATGAAATAAGCATAACCCTAACACTAAACCAGGCAAATATACTACCAAAACAGAAAACTACAGACCAGTATCTCTTATAAATATAGGTGCAAAAATCCTTAATCCTGGCCAGAACAATCCAAAAGTGTATTAAAAAAATAATTCGTCATGACCAAGTGGGGTTCATAACAGAATTACAAGGATGGTTCAACATAAGAAAAATGCAATTTATCACATTAACAAAACAAAGAACCACATGAATTTATAGATTGAGACAGAAAATGCCTTTGAAAAAGATCAAACATCTTTTTTCTCATTAAAACACTTAACAAAATAGAAATAGGAGGAAATGTCCCCAACAGAGTAAAATTATATATACACAAAACCAAGAGCCAACATCATTCTCAATGGAGAAAGACTAAAGACATTATTCTGGTGGACAGGTATCACACAAGATACCCATATTCTCCACTCCTATTCAACATTATATTGGAAGTACTAGCTAAGGAAACTCAACAGAAAAGGAAATAAGAGGCATCAAAATAGGCAAAGAGGTGGTGGGACTCGTGGTATATTCAGAGGGCATGACAGTGTATACAGAATACCCTAAAGACTTAACAACAACAAACCTTTTGGACCCACTAAATAAATTTAGTAGAGTTTCAGGTTATAAGATCGTTATACAAAAATCAATGGAATTCCTCTACACAGAGAATGAAACTAAGAAAGCTATACAATTTATAATGTTGATATTGTGTATGTTGAGTAGAAATCAACCCATAGCTGATCTTCTAGAAGCAGTTAATCATATTGAAGGAGATTTCCCATCCTTCTCCTGTAGAACACATGATGGATTCTAATAGAGTGTCTGAAGAATTTAAGCACAACTTCTTATTACTAGACCACCAAAGCTCCCTATTACAATACAATAATACAATACTCAACCACATATTGAGATACTTGGGAATAAATCTTACTAGAGACACAAAAGATGTTAATAAAGAAAATTATAAAACATTAGTGTGAGAAATTATAAGAAGCCTAACGAAATGGAAAAAAAAAATTCTTTGTTCATGTTGCTGTTCTGGGCCATCAGTCACTGCAATTCATAGCAACCCTGTGTATAATAGCTCTGAATTCTGCCCTATCCTGAGACAGTTTCACTGACTCTCACACACCTATGCCCAGTTACTGTGTCAATCCATCTTATCCAGGGTTTTGCTCTCCTGTGCTGTTCCTCTACTCTTCCAAGCATGACGTCATTCTCCAACGATTGGTCTCTTCTGGCCACATACCCAAAACATGTGAAATGGAGCTTTAAAATAATTCCCTCCAGAAAAAACTTAGTTTCGCATTCTCAAAAATAGACCTGTTTGTTCTCTTGGCAGTCCACGGTATGTTCAACACCTTCCTCCAGAACCACAACTTAAAGTTATCAATTCTTCTGTCATCCTTCTGTCATTGTCCAGTTCTCTATTGCATAGCAAGTAATTGCTAGGATGATGGACTGATTTAGGTGCACCATAGTCCCTAGACGGACACCAAAACTTACTACAATGCCATTAGGGACCAAGACAGCATGGTGCCAGCACAATGACGGATACATACACCAATGGATTAGAATTGAGAACACAGAAATTAACCAATGTATATGTTCAACTGGTATGTGACAAGAAAATAAATCCTATCACAGAAGGAAACAACAATCTCTTAAAAAATGATATTGGCTAAACTGGGCTTCTACCTGCAGAAAGTGAAAGCAGGATCCACGCTCCACTCAAGACACAAAAATTAATTCAAGGTGAATCAGAGACCTAGTGGTAAAGGGCAAACCTACGCATATCAGAAGAGAGAAAATGAGACCAAAAGTAGAAGGATTAGTCTATTGTATAAATAGGCGGAAATCCATAAGCAGAATAGGATCACATTGATGAATGAGACTTTTTAAAGACTATATCCTGTGTGCATCAAATATTTTTTTTATAATAGGATGAAAAGAAAACATGCTGACTAAGAAAAAGACATTTGACAATTCTATGACAAGAGTCACATAATGAAGTTTTACATACTTCCTTCCCAAGAAAAATTCTGATAACCCAATTGCAAAATAGGCAAAATACATGGAAACATTTTCCACATAAGAAAATATTTGGATGGAAACAAACACAAGAAGAAATGCTCAAAATCAAGAGAGATGCAAATCAAAACCACAATAAGATACCATTTCACCACAATAGCAGTGGCAAAGTAAAAAAGAACAGAAAAACAATCTGGAGACCACAATTCAAAATATGAAGTTTAATGCTTCAGATGCTGTCAACATGATGGAGGGACATATGAACATAATTGAAGAGATGAAACATAGAACCAGTGAAATAAAAGAATTGTCACCACTAACCTGCTAGGACAAAAAGCAGAATCAAAAAGGAGGAAAAAGATGAAACCCTAACAATAATGTGGGACACTATCAACAGAAATAATATGCTCATAATCAAAATCCCAGAAGAGAAAGAAGTAAGTAAAGGTACCAAAAAAGTTGTGGAAGAATAATGAGAAGAAAATTTTCTAGGTATAGTGAAGAGTGAGAGAATATAATATATTCAAGAGGCTGAGCAAAAACCATAAAGAATAGACCTCAAAAGAAAAACAACAAGGCATATCATAGTCAAATTTGCCAGAACTAAAGATGAGAGAGAATTCTGAAAGCAGCGAGGAAGAAACAGAGTAACCAAAAGGGAAAGCAAATAAGATCAAATGCTGATTTTTCAGCAGAAACCATGTGAGCAAGAAGACAGTGGAATGACATGTATCGAACACTCAAATATAACTGTCAGCCAAGATTATTGTACCCAGAAAAATTGTCCATTAAATATGAAGGTGAGATCAAGATATTCCCAGAAAAACAGAACCTAAGGGAGTTTCTGAAAACAAGACCAGTGTTTCAGGAAACACTGAGAGATGCCCACCTTACAGAGGTGCCACAGAAAGCAGGATGGACCAATGTAGCAACAACACTAAAAAGAACTCAACATAATGATAGCAATAAAACCTTGCCTCTCAATAATCACACTGAATAAGAATGGTTTAAATACACCACTGAAGAGGAAAAGAGTAGCAGACTGGATAAAAAAACAAAACCCATCAATATGCTATCTACAAGAGAAACACCTGAAAAGTGAAGACAAAGAAAGATTAAAAATAAAAGGGTGGGGAAAAATATAAGCAAATGGCAATCAGAAAAAAGCAGGAGTAGTGATATTAATCTCTGTATAAATTTCAATTCAAAACCATCATAAAGAACAAGGAAGGTCATTACATAATGATTAAAGGGTCAATAGAACAAGAGGGCATAACAATAAATATCTATGCATCAAATGAAAGACCTGAAAAATATATAAAACAAACATTAAAAAAAATTGAAAAAGGAAATAGTCACTGCCACTATAATAGTTGAAAACTTCATTACACCATGCTCAAGAAAAGATAGCACTACCAGAAAGAATCTTGACTAAGATGCTGGAGAATTAAATCATAAAATAAGCCAACTTTAAAACCAGACTGGGAAAATAATATTTGGTAATGACTTTTCTGATAAGGGACTTATATCTACAATTCATAGATTACTCGATCACTACCATAAGATAAAGTTAAACAACTAAATTTAAAAATGAGCACAGACTATGAACAGACGCTTCACCAAAGAATACATTCAGATGGCGAACAAACACATGAGGAAATATTCAAATACCCTAGAGATGCAAATAAAAACTATTATAAATCATCTTACTTCAGTAAAAATAGCAAAATTCAACATAGAAACAAGGAGCAAATGCTGGCAAGGTTGAGAAGAAACTGGAACTCTTAGTCACTGTTGGTGGTAGTGTAAAATGGTACAGCCTCTATGGAAGGCAGTATGAAAGGCAGTATGGGGCTTTCCCAAGGGGTTGGAAATAGAAATACCATTTGATCCAGCAATTCCACTACTGGGAATATATCTTAAAGACACTAGAACTACAACCCAAGCAGATATATGCACACCTATATAAATATAGGTGGCTTTGTTCACAATAGCAAAGAGTGGGAAACAATCCAAGTACCTATGAACAAACAAATGTATAGAGAAACTGTGGTATATTCACACAATGGAATACTACGTAGCATTGAAAAATAAGGAATTAATGAAATATACGAAAAAATGGGTGATCCTGGATCACATTATGTTTCGTGAAATATCTTAGTCACAAAAGGACAAATACTACATAAAGCCTATGTTATAAGACAGGACTGACATCGGGTTTGGGGGGAAATGAAGGAAAAAGGGGATAAACAATGTACACTGTATTGACACAGAAAAGGGAGAGAACTATTTTAAAGGGATATATAATTAGGAATTATTTGCATGGTCAGAGTTCACCGAAGACGACTTTCAGATGGCTAACAAG
>NW_006400114.1:1884761-1885889 GCF_000299155.1 Elephantulus edwardii
TCTTTGTCTTCTTGACATTGAGCCTCAATCCATATTGGAGCCTTCAGTCCTTGACCCTCTGCAGCAAGCGCCTCAGGTCCTCGTCAGTTTCAGCAAGCAGAGTTGTGTCATCTGCATAACACAGATGGTTGACAGATCTTCCACCAATCTTGACCCCACATTTCTTCTCATACAGCCCAGCCTCCTGGATAATCTGTTCTGCATACAGGTTGGAAAGGTATGGAAACAGGACACATCCCTGGCATACACCCTTCCCAATTTTGAACCATGCAGTGTTTCCTTGTTCTGTTCTGACGACTGCCTCTTGGTCCAAGTATAGGTTTCACATTAGCATGATTAAGTGCTCTGGGATTCCCATTATTCTCAGAGTCAGACACAGTTTGTTATGATCCTCACAATCAAAAGCCTTTGCATAGTCAACGAAACACAGATAGACATTCCTCTGGTATTCCCTGCTTTCAGATAAGATCCATCTAACATTAGCTACAATATCCCTAGTACCACGACCCCTTCTAAACTCAGCCTGGACTTCTGGCAGTTCTCTGATGATGTGCTGTTACAGTTATTTTTGGATAATCTTCACTAGAATGTTGCATGTATGTGAAATAAATGATATTGTTGTATAATTTCCATACTCTGTTGGGTCACCCTTCTTTAGGATGGAAACAAACACAGATCTCTTCCAGTCAGTTCACCAAGTGGTTGTTTTCCAGATTTCTTGACAAAACTTGGTGAGCACGTCCAGGGCAGCATCTGTTAGCTGAAATATGTCAATTGGTATACAATCTATTCCTGAGGCCTTATTTTTTGCCATTCTTTCAAAGCAGCCTGAACTTCTTCCTTCATCACTATAAGGTTCTTTCTCATACGTTGTTTCATGAAATTCTTCTATATCTGCAAATTCCTTTCGATGCAGTCACTCAGTATATTCTTTCCATCTTCTTTTAATACTTCCTGGATTATTTAATCTTCTGCCTAAACCATCCTTAATTATAGCAACTTGAGGTTTGAATTTGTTCTTCAGTTCATTTAGCTTAAGAAATGCTGAGGGAGTTTGGCCCTTTTGATTTTCTGACTCCAACTCCTTGCACATTTCATTGTAATATTTTACTTTGTTATCCTATGCTG
>NW_006400114.1:1894887-1896322 GCF_000299155.1 Elephantulus edwardii
GGCAATTGGACAATTAAAACAGACATTGGGGGCGGGGGAAGAAGAACAAACTGGGGAGGAGGGTGAAGAAAACAGTGCAACAATGAATGAATGAAAACCCAAAATCTTTGTAAATGTTCATTAAAGCTAATAAAATTTAATAGTAATTAAAAAAAAGAGCTGCAGAGTAAAGAGGACTGGGGAGGGAGGATTGTATATTACAATGAAAGATTTATTCTTTTCAAAGAGAAAAGCAAACTACAGGGAAGAGTGGGAAGGGAGGAAAATGTGCACCAATGAATAAACAGGGAGAAAAAAATGATTACAGATGGAAAAATATGACAATTGAACAAGGAAATCAAGAAGCCAAAGGACAGATACTTTGAAAAGAGCTGACTATAAAAAGACAAAATGAAATATTATGATAAATATGCAAAGAGCTAGAATCAGATAATAAAAAGGAATAATTTCCAAAGTTAAATGAATTGAAAAACAAATTTAGTCTCAAGTTGCAATACGGCATTACTGCTTTTAGATGAATCTTTGCTGAGAGCAAAGGGTACTAGATGAATGTCTATTTGTGTTTTATTATTGACTATATAAAGGTATTTGACTGTGTGAGTCACAACTATTCATGGTTAACATTGAGAAACATGAAAATTCCAGAACACTTAATTGTGCTTATGTGAAACCTATACCAAGAACGTGAAGGACTGTAGTCATCAATAAGGATTGAAGCTCAACATCAAGAAAGCAAAGATTCTCACCACTGGGCCAATTGGCAATTTAATGATGGATGAAAAAGAGATTGAAATTGATGATAACTTCAGCTTGCTTAATTCCACAAACAATACTCTTGGGACTAGCAGCCGGGAAACCTAAAGATGAATTGCACTTGAAAAGTCTTGTCAGGGACCTCTCTAGAGTACTAAAGAGCAACAATGTCAGTCTGGAGACTAAGGTGCACCTGATTTAGGCCATGGTCTTCGCAATTACTTGCCATATATCAGAGAGCTGAACAATAACTAACGATGATAGAAGAAGGATTGGTAACTTTCAGTTCTGGTGCTGGATAAGAATGTTGAACATGCTGTGGACCTCAAGTGAACAAACAAACTTTTCCTGGAAAGGGTGAAACCAAACTGCTCCCTAGAGGTAAGGATAATGAAGCTCTGTTTCACACAATTTGGACACGTCCCAGGAGAAGGACATGATGCTTGGAAGGATGAAGTATTTCCCAACAAAGTGAGAACTGAGACTCAAATGAAGACTAGTTCACCAATGATCATAGCAGTGTTATTGACTATTGCAAGAACATGGGAAAAGCCCATCTATCCATCCACAAATGAATGGATTAAGAAGAAGTCCTAATCCACAACATAAACAGTCTTCCCAGTATCCTGGAAAAGCTACAACCAGGAGAAGATAACATAGATGAATGGGACCTTCTAAGACT
>NW_006400114.1:1897852-1902445 GCF_000299155.1 Elephantulus edwardii
CCCAAAATCTCTGTAAATGTTTATGAAAATTAATAAAATATAATTATAGAAAAAAAAGAAGTGTACATTCATATAATAGAATCCTACATAGCTTGCAGGAGCAATGATTTTGTAAATTAGTACCTTGGAAGGGACTGGAGAGCATTATGCTGAATGAACTAACTCAGTACCACAAGGATAAATACTGTACAAAACCATTGTGATAGAATGAGTGGGAGGGCCCAAGCGGAGGGGGAGGAGAAGTGGAAGAAGAGTGGTGTGAATGGCGGGGGGTTGTTATTGATAGGGTTGCACAATCTGAGGGGTGTGTGGGGTGTACTAAGGATCTTGTGTGGAAAACAATGTATCCAAACTTTATAAATAAGTATAAAAAAATTGTACTGTTACTCATTTTCTCTTGATGATGAACAGCATCTTTTTTATTATTTATTTATAGCATCATTCAGTTTTATATATTCTTTCATGGACATTGTTTCATTTCATTAATATACATTTTGTTTACAATAATTTCTGTACATTGTGGGATTTTTTTTCCCCTTTTTTAAAAACTACAAGCCTTTTCTTTTATACTGATCTACAAGTTGGTACACATTATTTTTCTCACTGGATCTTTCCTATTTTCTTAACCCATCCCTCAGTCCATCCAATTGTGTAATCCTATGATTACTCTCTCCCCCACCCATCCTTACCCTTGTGCTCCTCCATACCCCCTTTAGATCTTCATACATATTTTACTAGTTATGATTCTCATACACGCATTACAAGTTACGTTATTTCTACAATAATGGTTGTGTACAGTATTTGTCCTTACAGGACTTAATTAGGTCACCTAGCATAATGCTCTCCAGTTCCTCCCACATTAGGTAGTGATTTGCCAAATCATTGCTTCTGCATGCTCCATAGTATTCCGTTGTGTGGAATACACCGTAATATCGAAATCCATTCCATTGTTGTTGGACATTTTGTTTCCATGTTCTTGTGATGGTAAATAAGTCTCTATTTACACCTCAGTTCTCATTTCCTTAGGGTCCAATCCAAGCAGTGGAATAGCTGGGGCATAGCTTTCTGAGGAAACACTAAACTGCCTTCCATAGTGGTTGTACCATTTTACAATCCCACCAACAGTGTATAAGAGTTCCTATCTCACCACATCCTCACCAACATTTATTACTTGCTGTCATGTCAAATTTTGCCACTCTCTTGACTTGTACCAGCTACTTATGTTTAATCTGATGAAAGACAGACCTCTGGCTCTTTCTGTTTCATTTCCAACTGACTTTAGAACCCATTTTTAAAAAAAATATCAGACTATGTGCTTGATTCAGCAGCACATATACTTAAATATCAGACTGATTTATTTTGTTTATTCAACTCCACAGAATTTACTCCAAATGTCACACAGTTTAGATTTTTATTTCCTTGAACTGAGAGCTGCTATACGAGTTTAGTCTAAATGGAGTTACTTTGTTACCTTGCTCAGAGTTTAGTAGCCATACTATGACGAGAAAAAGGTGCAAATGGTGACAAAACCATTAGAGCATTACAAATGCAAGAAACTAGATTTGTGGCTCTTGTATAAATTCTTCAGCCAAATGTTTATACTGCCTAGAGCCTACTTGTTTTGCAAACTGTCACATACTCTTTTAGATGATGTTACATATGGAGCCATAAACTCAATCTAGCAGTTTATTGGCTTCCGGTTTTTCTTCCAAAAACATCAATCTATTGCTGAATATTTGAAACTTAATCCCTTTGGATGCTCAATAACAGGCAGCAGCCCAATCATTTCATTGTCTGGCTTTAGAGGGGAGAAATCGGCTGATGCTTACCAAGAGATACTAAGGAAGAAAAATCATTGAAGTAGTTTTCCTACTGCTCTCTATAAATAAGACTTTGTTCCCCTCAAAGGGTATACCTTGGAGCATGAGCATAGTGATACTTTTCACTGGCAAAGAAGAAGGCTTATATACATTTTTATATGAAATATATATATTTTTCACTTCCAAAACTGGGAAATTACATGTTGAAAGTGGAATGAGATTTAAAGTTGATTCTGTACAAATTTTGACCAGCTTATGAGTTAGTGGCATAGACTTTTTCAAAATTGTTTCTTTGGTATCATTAAAGATTGGTACCAGCACAAGGATTACACCAATACATTTGGTACCAGCAATCAAGAAATCAGGAGACATATTGTATTAGCAAATTCTGCTGTCAGGGACCTCTTCAAATTACTGAGGAGCAATAATGCCAGTTTGAGGACTAAGGTGCATTTGATTTGCTATAGTCTTTTTCATCACTTGCTCTGTATCTGAGAGCAGGACAATTAATAAGGTCAAAGAAGAAGAATTCATGGTTTTGAGGTATAGTATTAGAGAAGATTAAGGAAGAGTATATACTACGAAAAGAACAAATTGATATGTATTGGAGAAAGTGCTGTCTAGATGATCCTTGGAGGCAAAGATGGCAATGTTTTGTTCATATACTGTGGTTTATGCATAGATTAGATGAGGCTGTTCTTTGGATGACATAACCCTTCTTGGTGAAACTGAGGAGGACCTTAAGCACTTGCTGCAGAAGGTCAAGGGCTGCAGCCTTCCATTTGGATTGAAGCTCAACATCAAGAAAACAAAGATTCTCACCACTGGGCTGATTGACAGCATCATGATGGATGGCAAAGAGAATGAGATTGCTAACAGCATTAGTTTTCTTGGCTCTACAATCAACACTCTTGGTACCGGCAGCCAGGAAATTAAAAGACAATTTGCATTGGGAAAGTCTGCTGTCAGAGACCTCTCCAAAGTACTGAAGAACAAGATTGTCAGTCTAGAGACTGACACAGGCCATGGTCTTTGGAATCACTTGCTATGCATCGGAAAGTTGGACAATGACTAGGGATGATAGAAGGAGAATTGATGCCCTTAAGTTATTGATGCCTTTGGTGCTGGAGAAGAGTGTTAAATGTATCATGGACTGCTAGGAGGACAAACAAATTCATCCTGGAGAGGGTGAAGCCAGGCTGCTCGTTGGAGGCAAGGATTCTGCAGTTCCATCTGACATAATTTGGACATATTGCAAAGCAGGATCAGTCCTTGATGAGGGATGTCATGCTTGGGAGGATGGAAGGACAGCACAAGAGAGGAAGACCCTCGATGAGATGGATTGATTCATTGACTGTGGTAATAGGGTTAAGTGTATCAGAGACAATAAGATTTACACATTATAGAGCATGGTTTAGGGCTGTTGTACCTAGGGTCGCTATGAGTCACAGGCAACTTGATGACACATACAACAATTCCTTGAAAAGGGATAGTATGCTTGGAAAGGTAGAAGGTTAGGGAAAGATAAGAAGGCCCTCAACCAGATAGATTCACACAGTGGTTGCTGCAATGGGCTTCAGTGTGGTAGAGATGATGAGGAAGGGACAGGGTAAAACAGGGTTAAAATCTGTTGTTTATAGGATCACTTGGAGTCATACTCAACTTGATAGCAATTAATAATAGTAACAATCCAGGGTATGATTGGTGTGTTTATTTATTTAAAAATTTAGACTTTCCTATAACTATTAAAAAACAAATTCCTCTACTGTCCTACTCATATCATCCTTGTTGATAAGAGCAGAATTGCTTCATTAAGGTTTTCAAGGCTATATATCTTTATGGAAGTTTACTTCATCTTTCTATGAAGAAAATTACTTCCTCTTCTTTCTCTGATTCTTAAACTTATGATTTTAGAGTTAGTCTCTCAATAACTAATACATTGTGCCACAAGGGCTACTCTGTTGTTGTATCAATATAATATTTTAATGCTCTAATTAGGTCTTTGGAAGCAATAGTGGCATCCACTTCCTAAACAGTATGCCTCTGAAAACTTCATGAACATGACAATAGTTATAGAAAGGCTTCAGGTATTTTTTCCAGACGGTCTCTATGAGTCGAGTTTGACTCAACAGCAATCAACAACAATATTTAGCTCTACTAGCTTAGTTGTAAGACTGTGTTCCCAAGGAGATGAAATCAGTGAAGTGGGGAAACGACAGCCTTTTTAACAAATGGTGTTGGCAAAATTGGAAAAGTATCTGCAAAAGACTCAAGCAAGACCCACACTTCACTCCATACACAAAAACCAACTCAAGGTGGATCATGGACCAAGGATTAAACCAAGTACTATAAACTTCATTACAGAAAAGCTAGGAACAATGCTAGAAGTCCTAACCCACAACATAAACAGTCTTCCAAGTATCCTGAAAAACCTACAACCAGGAGAAGATAAAGTAGATTAATGGGATCTTCTAAGAATCAAATCCGTATGCACATCCAAAAACTTCTCCAACAGGGTAAAAAGGGAAGCCATCAACTGGGAAAAAATATTTGGTAATAACATATGCGATAAGGACATATATCCAGAATTTATAAAATACTTGAGCACCACAACAAGATAAAGGTAAATAATCCAATAGAAAAATGGGCACAGGATATGAACAGGCACTTTACTGAAGATGACATTCAGATGGCTAACAAGCACATGAAGAAAAGTTCAAAATCCCTAGCTCTAAGAGAGATACAAATTAAAACAACTGTGAGATATCATCTC